>NC_142934.1:24152559-24270059 GCF_046866305.1 Octopus bimaculoides | reverse complement strand
GGAGTTCCATCTGTCGATATGCAACTGTCATATCTATGTTACTGAAAATCTTGTTTGCTGCTACTTCATTTAGAAGATCATCGATCTGGGGGATAGGGTAGGCATCCAGTTATTTGTAGATATTTATAGTGTTGGAGCAGTTGATCACCAGTCTTTTTTTGTTTCCCCTTCCATTAGCTGTCACAACACATTGAGCTTTCCAGTGACTACGGCTTTTCTGAATTATGTCCTCTAAAAGTAACCTGTCTATTTCATGCTTAATAAACTCTATGTTTCTAGGACTGCATCTTGAAGTTGTTGAAATTGGTTTGAGTTTAGAGGTCTTTATGCCAGGCAGTAGTCCATACGCAGTGCATTTTAGGCTTGGCATGGACATGCAGAATGACAGATTTGAACGTGCCCTTGAAGTCAATTGTAACTTCCGAGTGTTGACTGAGGATATGGATTCCGATGATGACTGGAGCTACAAGGTGGTCGGACACAAGGAAATTAGTGTTATTTCCCAGTTGTAATTTGCTACTGAATTTGCCTTTATCTCCAGTGCTGTGTTTGTTGGCCAAGTTAACTTTTTCTGGGCAGGTACAATTGTATTGTAATCCTCAGACTCCAAGAAGATTTGCTTCTATATATGTCCTGTCAAAACCTGTGTCAAGAAGGGCTTGTGTATTGTTGTCCTTAATTTTAACAGGTACCAGCCGTCTTGTACCGTTTGAGTTATCTTTTACATATCTATTCTTTAAACTCACTGCGGACGAATGCCAGAAATGACCTCAGGCTCTCCAATATTTTAAATTATAAACAGAAACAATCAGGAGCGGGCTGTGGGGTTGAGAAAAAAATCATAAATTTTCAAATTTTATTTTTATAGCATAAATGTGTTTATCGGGAGAAAAATATTGAGAAACATCAATATATGCGAGAGTGAGAAAGGGTTATCTGGAGACGTGCTAGAAACATCATCATCATCGTTTAACGTCCGCTTTCCATGCTAGCATGGGTTGGACGATTTGACTGAGGACTGGTGAACCAGGTGGCTACACCAGGCTCCAATCAGATTTGGCAGAGTTTCTACAGCTGGGTGCCCTTCCTATCGCTAACCACTCCGAGACCAAATATCCCTTAAATCATACTTTTTACTCTGAAGATATTTACATTTTTTTTTTTTTTTTACCAAAAATGGCTCCTCCCATAGTTATTAAGTGCAAAAAATTGGCCAAAATCGGTCTGGAGGTGGGATGGGGGTGAGTAAGAAAAAGAAAACTTAGGTGGTCTTCCTGATCTGAAAGTCAGTTTTTTCGAAATTCCTTTCCCCATCCCCTGGGAAAAAATTTCCTCACAAATTTCTTTATAATCGTAATCTAGGCCGTTTGAAAGGTATTTGTATAAACGTTCATTAAGAGATACAGACTTTTTTTTCCTGAAATTTATGAGGGGAAAACTCGGATCCTGTAAATTTTCCGTAAGTTCTCTTCTCCCCACCCCGGTTCGTTTGCGCAAATTTTGGTTTTCAAATTCGTTTACTACACATTTTTTAAATACCTATTACGCTTTTTTTTTCTTCTTGTTTTGATGGGTGGTTGTTATTCTAGATATAAACCCAAGTGTGTCACCCATCGATTTTGTTTCCTCATGATTTTCAGAAAAATGGATAATTTTTTTATTGAAATTTTTAGAAAATATGCTTCATGTGGTATAGATTCAGAGTATATCGGAATTTGTGGTGAAAATTTTTTCCATGCTTCCTCCTAACTTTTAAAAAGATTGATATTTCCTAATGAAATTTTCAACAAATACCTTTCAGAGTGTGTAGACTGTGATTATATTGGAATTTAATATGAAAAACAAAACTGGTGGACTCGTACAGATACATAAGGACACACGTTTTTCGCTACAAAGTTTACGATTCTGAAAAAAAATTGGCAAGAAATATATAAATCATCATCACCATCAACATCTAATATCCATGAACCTGGCAGAACTACAAATCCTGTGGGTTGGGGTCAACTTCATGCCAGTGAACAAGGGAATAAACTATGAGAAGGAAGTGCGGTAGTGCAGGTTTTTGTAAAGGACCAGTGTGGTTATTAATATCTAGAAAAATGGAGAAAAGGGTAAAGATCCCCTTTGGTCATGAATGACCATGAGATTACACCTAGAAAGTCCCCCTCCAAGGTACAAGTCTGGGCAAATTTGTTTATAGAAGACCGGCAGTCACCCATGCGTACCAGCCTACCGTCTCCATGCCACCAATGTTATCCAAGGGAAAGGCAAAGACTGATACAGCAAAGCATTCGATACAGAGTATGTACTTATATGCCAAAAAGAGTACGTGTGAGATTTGGCTGTTATTTCTAGCATATGGGTAGCCTGCTTGAAGGCCGTAAATCGGGAGGAGAGGTTGTTTGGGGGGTAATTAAAACATGTTTTGGCGATCTTTCGGTACGATTACCTAAATCACATTTTTTTTTTTTTTTTTCTTTTTTTAAATTTAAATTTTACAAACAATTTGTTTTCAGAATCATAATCTCCGTATTTTTCTACGTATGTTTTCGCCAAAAAAAAGTTTCTGAAGAAAGTGAAAAATGAAGTGGGGAATTGCAATTTTGAAGTTGCGATTTTTGCTAATTTTTTTTCCAAAATCGGAATTTCCATAACCGAAAATGTGGGTTTCTGTAAAAAACAAATTAAAAAATGAAGTGGGAGGAGGGGGGTCGTCGCCGTCACAGGTATGCCCATAAGTTTGCTGTATTAGAGTATTATACCAGGGAATAAATAACTCAAGCTTAATACCTATATTATTAACGTTAAGTATACATAGTCAACATCCACAGGAAATATATATATATATATATATATACGTGCGTATGTATGTCCCATTAATATCTACAAACGGAACATCAATAGACTATATAAGTCCGATTAACATATACAGTCTATATATACTCAGTTGACAACTACAAACATATCCACTCATGCAGATTATGCATTAGAAATATTTGTTAATCGAAATGGTGTACTTGTAAACATTAACCGAAATATGTAGGCTAGTCAAGAAATGTCACTTCGATTTTACTTTTATATAAGTTTAAAGCCAAATTTATTTCCTTAATACAAGTCAACAAACGTTACTTAAAATTTTTTTTTTTAATTGCTCCACTGTTTTCTAATAGCGGTTATACTCCGGAACATACCGAAGAATATCGGATACAGGCGAAAGCTTCCGGAAGGTTACATTTTGTGAAACGAGTTTAAGTTTTTTTTTTTTTATTCTAATTACGTAAGTTATTATTATTTTTTTTGCTTGTTTTCTATCCAATGAAATCATGTAAATACTAAACGTTTATTACTAAAAAATTCGCGAGATTCATTTCACTTCTATTCAAGTAATGCTCTTTACGTGTCTTCGTTCCTCTATATTTTTAGACACTCTGCAAACTTTTTCACCTTTCACTTCTCCAACGAAAATCTTTATTTACCTAAAAGCATTAGATTGGATTCATCACTTACAACTGAATGAGCCCAACAATCTGACTTATTCGATTTTATGAATTTTCTGGAGTGATATTTACTGGCACAGACCGTCAGTAATTTCCTTGGTGTCTACACAGTTTTGTTTCATTTTCTTTTTAAGCCATGGGATGCAATCGTTGTATGTTTACTTATGAAAAGGTAAATGAAATGTCTCAGAAACTGTCTGACCCTAAGAGTTTCGTTAGAGTCTCAATCCAACTTGGTTTGGATTTTCTTGCAATCAAGACTATTGAAGAGTTCTTTCTCTGCCCTGATATAGTCCCTATTATACCTTATTTAATCTTCACTGCTTTCATCGATACCCGCGGTAAATGTTCAGATAAAGATATCTGGGAAGAAATCAAGAGAAGGCTCGAACCTTGCAAGTACTGGGAAAAAGAAGAAACTAGCATAAGACATTTCCTCGATTGTTGGGAGAAATTGGAAGTTGTTAACACAGAAAAACATGACCACCAAATTCGCGAAAAAACTTTCTGTCAATGGGAACTGTACCAGGACACCTTTCAAATTACAAACGAAATGATTTTACATATTGGAGAGGTTTGTGAAGAAAATAACTATCCACCTCAAGATGTCGCGCGTTGCTTAGGAGTTGAGGATTACTTCTACATAATCAATCAGAAGTATCCTTGCCACAAAACTGATGAGGAACAAGGAATTGTAGATAGGTTTGACTGGCGCAAGAGGCTTGAGGTTTTATTCAAAGGTCGGGAAAACCATCATACCAATGGCGAGGATTTCCTCAAAAATCTAAAACGGCTTAATATTCCAAGTTTTGAGGAGCTGAAGGACATAAGTAAGTCAAATGGATATATAAGAGTTCGTAAAATAAACAATAAGTTTAGAGAACAATGCATCTGGGAAAGTAATATAAGGGAAATTCAGTAATGGGGTAGACCTGTGGCGCAGGAATTGTTTCCAGTACCTGGAAAAGAAAAACATTTGATATTGTCGCCTTATGGTAAGTCAGGAGGAGAAATCTCGCTTCTTTTCACACCGGTGACTCCCATCTTGTTACGCTCCTGATATTGATTGTTCTTAATAATTGTAAATGTATTTACATAAGGTGTCCCTATTTTGGAGGGGAAAGAAAATGGTATGTTTTTTTTGTTTTTTTTCTCTCCTTAGGTTTTTAATATTCTGGTAATTGTGATTCTGAATTTTGTTTTTTATGATGAATTTTAATGTTTGACATTTGATCTTTTCCCCTACTCTCATAACCTTTTTCTTTCCCCATACAATAGGGACATCTAATTTGAGAACTCGGTACTGTTTGTTTTATGTCATGCGACCAATATATTGTGTTTATACATCATGTACTTTGTCAAAAAGTTGATTTTCATTTTTCCTTGGACATTTTTTCATTTGAACGGATTTATCTTTGTAAAAAAAAAACTATTAAGAAAATATTGAACATTATTATCCATCTCCAAAATAAATAAAACCTTTTAACAAAGTGTTTTCCTGGTATTTTTTCATTTTATGATCACGAAATGAAAGTGGAAAAATTTTTTTTCAAACTTGTAATCTCCGTATCCTTAAACGTGTACCCCCCCCCCCCACTTAAAAGTTAAAAGCATATTGACCCGGGTAGTCGGGGAAACTAAAAGTTTGAAAACTTTTTTTTTTTTCGGGGCGAGCGAGGCAAAATGTTGAAAACAGATACCTAAGAGATGTTCGTCTGATATGTCCGCTTGGAGATTATCGAATAATGTCAATATTTCCGTAATTTATTTTTAAAATCGATATACGACGGAGTGTTGAAAAGTTCTTGACGTTAAGGGTGTCGCGAAAGGCCTAGTTGGAGAGTAACGTTCCGAGTTACAGGACTTAGGAAAACTGAAGTGCCGCTGCAATAAGTGTGTGAATCTGATGGAAATATGTTGAATAAAATCATAATTAACCGATTCTCCTGTATTTTGTTATCCAAAGCTAGAAAACATTTCAGCATCCAACACGTATTTAAGGTAAATAATGAATGAAAATAAATATTTAATATAACATAGAGATTAATAATAGAAAGTTATCTGTCAAGCTTTTATACTAAGTCAAAATAAAAAAAAAATTAGACAAATTGTTAGATTAACGAACAAAATCCGTTTTTTTGTATGGCAGGCGGAACTACTGTTTGATACCCCTTTTTAAGGAAGTCTTTCCGTTAATGTTTACTTTTAACTCCCGGCCACCAAAATGTCATAAACCCGTTCAAAGAAGGCTTTTATTCAAACTTTATTGCTCGCTGTTCAACGATTAAGACGCGTTGTTTTATATTAAATTTAGAAATGCAAATTTCTTTACAGATTCGGAATCTCCGTAGCCGAAAATGTGGGTTTCTTTTTAAAAAAGAAAGAAAGAAAAAAAAACGGAAGGTGGGTGTGGTGACGGTCCACCATTGAAATTTTGAAAATGCAATTTTTTGAAATTTTTTTTTTTTCAAAACCGGATCCACCATAACCAAAAACGTGCGATTCCATAAAAAAAAAATCAATATATATCCATTTTACCGAAAGTTATGACGGAAAAATCGGATCTTGTGAGATTTTCCGAAAGTCCCATCCCCAGGGTCCTCAGTGCGTATTTTTTTTTCATATTCGTTCTCCACATACTTGTTAACACCCCACCCACGCTGGTTAATTTTTTTTCCTTTTTGTTCTTGGTAGAGGATCCTTATATTGACAATAAAATTAGAGATTATGACTGCAGAAAAAATAGAGAAGGCTTTAAAACGGATCTGGCAAGATATTACATATCTTGCCAAGGGGTCTAAGTATGGTACGGTGGAGGTTCGCCTCAGAGAGGCGGCCAAGGCAAGACAATATTCAGCAACTCCTTTGCGAACTGATAATGTACTTCTACCCACATACCTCTGAAGGCGAGCTTCTAGGGTTAGGGTAGAGGAGATTCCACCCGGAATTGATGTGGCCTGGGTGGCGGCTGCTGTACTTCTTGGTAACGAGGATGAAGTAGCAGTCCTCTAGGCCACTAAGTCTGAAAATACAAACTGGAAAGATCAGACACTCGACTTAATAATTCAGGGATCAATGGAAAGTTTGGAAAATATGACAGAAACCGTCACAATTGAGGGCACAGTACTGAGAGGGTGGAGGGCAGAATCCCTGGATGGTTTAAATGTGGCCTACAGGGTCACATCAGAGCGGACTGCCCTTCACTATCCAAGAAGACCCAAGGAAGAATCAGTGAGAGCAGAAGAGGAGTTACCATTAGAAAAAAATGAAGATGCCAAGACATAGAAGACTGTGGATAATAAGAATCAAAGGAAAAGGAGGAAGGCAAGTCATACAGATTTAAACCCCCAACCCACACCTTCTCAACCCCACCCTCCCCTTCCCTCTCCCCTCCAACAAAAACAAAAAAAGGAAATGCTAGCACAAGAACCCCCAAATTTCCCCTCCCCTGGCTATAGGAAAAAGTTGCTTTGTGTGCATGATAGATAACTCAAATAGTGAACAGATTGGAGAAACAATGAAATGGAAAGACACAGTGCTTGTTAAAACAGATGTGGATAATGTGAAGGGGGTGCATATATGCTTGTTGGGTTCAGAGAAACAGAAGGCAAAAATAGAAAGGCATAAATATGGGTTCACTTCTGGAAAGAATGAGGTTTCAAAAAGGAAGAAAGATATAAATGAAACTACTTGGAGGTGGGACTGAGTAGCTTTGTTGCATTGTTTTCATTTGTCATTTCATGTTTCTCATATGTTGTCCTATTTCTTTTTACCTGTTTTGTGTCCCTACATGTAATGTATTGTCCCCTCTATGTTTGCCCCTTGTGGGTAATAAAAAGATGAGAACGTTGGTGTTGCCTTGGCAGAGTTTTGCGCTCTCTGAGTGCTCTTGTTTACTATTGTAGAAAGCAATTAATGATAGGATATTATAATTCATAAGTCTTCCCTCCTGAGTGAAAAGTAGTCGTGCATTCAAAACGTATAATCCTTTACATAAAAAGGGGTCTTAATTCGTTCTGATCTCAATTTTCTCGTCTTTTTGTCCTTGAATAGTTGGCGTTTTGTTACCCCTATTGTCCTCGTTCAGGTATTCTTTGCCAGTTTTGTTACCCGTATTATTCTTGTTCAGGCACTCTTTGCCAGTTGCTAATCTGCTCATGTTTTCAGGTGCCGGACTGTGAGCTCCGTTTCTTTGATTCATTATTTCTATTAGTGTACTGTCGAGGTCGGTTCCTTGATGATTTATTATTTGTGCCACTGAGCATTGATCGGTGATAATATTGCAGTGTGGGGAAACATATTAAGTGGTGCCAGTTGCGACAGCATTCTACAATTGCGCAGGCTTCTCAACGATGGATTGGTGTTCTTCTGTTTTTTAAAGGGACCTTGAATAAAAGGCCACTGGCCTTCCTTGTTGTGATATCGTCCCTCCCAGCATTAGGTGTTTCGATGGTAAGCAGTGTCTCAGGTTGTGGAACGGCAAATATGGCATTTACCAGTGCTATCTTTAGCGATGCAATTGCTGTTTTTTCTTCTGGTAGTCCTGCTTTGTTGATATTCTCTCTGGCTCTTGTAAGTGGAATGGTGAATAAAAGGCCACTGGCCTTCCTTATTGTGATATTGTCCCTCCCAACGTTAGGGCGGAAGTATCTGTTTCGATGGTAAACAGTGTTTCAGGTTGTGGAATGGCAAGTATGGCATTTACCAATGCTATCTTTAGCTTCTTCTGGCAGTCCTGCTTTGTTGATATTCTTTCTGGCTCTTGTAAGTGGTGAATCTGGAACACTTTGGTATCCACTTTGCATAACATGCAAAAATGTCTATTATACGATTTAGTTCTCTCAATATTCTTGGTTCTGGCATATTTAGTAGAGCTTGATACCTTTTAGGGTTAGGTTTTATTGTTGAATTACCAATAATATGTCCAAGGAAGCTGATTTACTTCTGAGAGAACTGACTCTTGTTCTTATTGTATCCAGACTGTAAAGTGGTTGGTGTTTTCAAGGGCATCCAGCTGTAAAAACTTTGCCAAAACCCACCTTGTCGGTGCTTGTGCCACGTAAAAAGCACTAACTCCATTTTGCTGAGTGATTGGTGTTACGAAGGAGGTCCAGTTGTAAAAATCCTGCCAAAACAGTTACAGAAGTCTGGTGCAGGCTGCTGCCTGGTTGGCTCTTGTCAAACCATTCCACCCATGCCAGCATGGAAGGCAGATGTTAAACGATGACACACACACACACACACATATATATGCATATGTGTGTGTGCATGTATATATATATATATATATATATGTGTGTGTGTGTGTGTTTGTATATATGTATAGGCTGCAAAGAAAGAGGTATGGAGACGCCACTATGAAAGGTTGCTCAATAAAGAGAATGAATGGGAGAAAGAGAGTCTGCCGAATGTCGACCCAACAGAGGGACCAGCGATTCGAGTTGACAGTACCATGGTAGATAAAGCTATTAAGAGTATGAAGACAGGGAAAGCCCCTGGCCCTTCAGGAATCACTGCAGAGATGCTCAAAATATCTGGCAGTGTCGGCTATAGCCTAGTCACCCGTATTGTTAACCAGGTGATACATGAAGGAGTCATACCCAATGACTGGTGTAGCAGCACCATAGTCAACTGCTACAAAGGTAAAGGTGACGCTTTAGATACAAATAATTACAAAGGTATCAAGTTGTTAGATCAGGTAATGAAAGTCACGGAAAGGGTCATAGCCCAACTGATTAGGGAGAGAGTCAGTTTAGATGAGATGCAGTTTGGGTTTGTGCCAGGGAAAAGCACCACTGATGCTATATTTCTGGTAAGGCAGCTGCAGGAGAAATACCTAGCCAAAGATAAACCTCTGTACCTGGCTTTCGTTGACATGGAGAAAGCCTTTGACAGGGTCCCCCAATCCCTTATCTGGTGGTCAATGAGGAAACTAGGGATAGAAGAATGGTTAGTGAGAGCTGTGCGAGCCATGTACAGAGACGCTATCAGTAAGGTGAGGGTTGGCAATGAGTACAGTGAATAATTCCGGGTAGAGGTAGGGGTCCACCAAGGTTCAGTCCTCAGCCCCCTCCTATTTATCATAGTCCTCCAGGCGATAACAGAGGAATTCAAGACAGGATGCCCCTGGGAGCTCCTCTATGCTGATGACCTTGCACTAGTTGCTGAGTCACTATCAGAACTAGAGGAAAAGTTTCAGGTGTGGAAGCAAGGACTAGAGTCGAAGGGCCTTAGAGTCAACCTAGCTAAAACCAAAGTCCTAATAAGTAGGAAGGTAGACAACACAAACCCCTTCAGGTAGATGGCCCTGTTCGATCTGTAGCAAAGGCGTAGGTAGAAACTCTATAAGATGCACCCAGTGCAAGCTATGGACACATAAGAGGTGCAGCAATATCAAAGGAAGGTTAACTAGGAATTTAGTTTTTGTATGTAGCAGATGTTCAGGAGCTATAAACGCTGTAAATGTACAGAAAACAACTTCTGCCACATTCCAGGGAAAAAAACTAGACGTAGTTGATAGCTTCCGCTATCTAGGTGACCAAGTTAGTAGTGGGGGAAGGTGCACTGAAAGTGTAGCTGCTAGAATAAGAATAGCCTGGGCAAAGTTCAGAGAGCTCTTACCTCTGCTGGTGACAAGGGGCCTCTCACTCAGAGTAAAAGACAGACTGTATGACGCATGTGTACGAACAGCCATGCTTCATGGCAGTGAAACATGGGCTGTGACTGCTGAGGACATGCGTAGGCTCACAAGGAATGAAGCCAGTATGCTCCGATGGATGTGTAATGTCAGTGTGCATACTAGACAGAGTATTAGTACCTTGAGAGAAAGGTTGAACTTACGAAGCATCAGTTGTGGTGTGCAAGAGAGACGACTGCGCTGGTATGGTCATATAGCGAGAATGGATGAGGATAGCTGTGTGGAAAAGTGTCACACCCTAGCAGTTGAGGGAACCTGTGGAAGAGGTAGGCCCAGGAAGACCTGGGATGAGGTGATGAGGCACGACCTTCGAACTTTGGACCTCACCGAGGCAATGACTTCTGACCGAGACCTTTGGAAATTTGCTGTGCGTGAGAAGACCCGGCAAGCCAAGTAAGACCTAAATCTAAGGCCTCAGCCAGTCCACTTATGCGTACCTTCCTTCATTGGACACCAAACACCACTTGCGAAGACCTGTTGAGGCAAGTGAAATCAAAATCGAGTTAAATTGAACACTAAACTCCACTTGCAAAGACCTATTGAGGCAAGTGAAATCGAAATCGAGTTAAATTCAACGACTGGCACCCATGCCAATGTCGTCTCCTTCATTGAGACATGAAACTCAGCTTGCGAAGACTTATTGGGGCAAGCGAAATCGAAATCGTGATGGCACCTGTGCCCAGCATCGCCTTTCTGGCACTTGTGCCCGTGGCATGTGTAAGGACTTTCGAGTGAGATCGTTGCCAGTTCCCCTAGACTGGCTCTTGTACGGGTGGCACATAAAATACACCATTTTGAGCGTGGTCATTGCCAGTACCGCCTGACTGGCCTTCGTGCCGATGGCACGTAAAAGCACCCACTACACTCCCTGAGTGGTTGGCGTTTAGGAAGGGCATCCAGCCGTTCCACTTGCGAAGACCTGTTGAGGCAAGTGAAATCAAAATCAAGTTAAATTGGACACTAAACTCCACTTGCGAAGACCTGTTGGGACAAGTGAAATCGAAATCGAGTTAAATTCCAAGACTGGCACCCATGCCAACATCGTCTTCTTCATTGGACATGAAACTCAGCTTGCGAAGACTTATTGGGGCAAGCGAAAGCGAAATTGTGATGGCACCTGTGCCCAGCATCGCCTTTCTGGCACTTATGCCCGCGGCATGTCTAAGGACTTTCGAGCGAGATCGTTGCCAGTGCCCCTGGACTGGCTCTTGTGCAGGTGGCACATAAAATACACCATTTTGAGCATGGTCGTTGCCAGTACCGCCTGACTGGCCTTCATGCAGGTGACACGTAAAAGCACCCACTACACTCTCTGAGTGGTTGGCGTTAGGAAGGGCATCCAGCTGTAGAAACTCTGCCAAATCAGATTGGAGCCTGGTGTAGCCATCTGGTTTCACCAGTCCTCAGTCAAATCGTCCAACCCATGCTAGCATGGAAAGCGGACGTTAAACGACGACGATGATGATGATATATATGTGTGTATGTATGTATGTATGTATGTGTATATATATATATCTATCTATATATATATATATATATATATCTATATATATATATATATATATATATATATATATATATATATATATATATATATATATATAATCATCATCGTCATCATCATCATTTAACGTCCACTTTCCATGCTAGCTATATATATATATATATATAAAACCAAAATCTTAGTAAGCAAGAAAGCAGACAAATTAATAATCTCTTCAGGGAAATGGCTCTACTTGATGTAAAGGCATGGGTAGAAATTCTATACAGTGTACCTATTGCAAGTTATGGATCCATAAGTGGTTCAGTGGAATCACAGGAAGGTTAACAAAAAAGTAGTCTTTGTGTGTGACAGCTGTTCAAGAACAATAAATACTAAGAATATACCGGAAATAGGTTCTCTCAAATGCCTAAGTGCATTTTGGGAGGTAGGAGATGGTTTCTGTTACCTAAGTTGCCTAATAGCAGTGGAAGAAGGTGCTCTGAAAGTGTAGTCACTAGAATCAGAAGTGGCTAAGTAAGTTCCAAGAGCTATTACTTTTGTTGGTGGTAAACGACCTCTCTCTCAGAGTGAAAAGCAGATTGTATGATGCTTATGTTTGTATTATTGGAAAATGTGGGCTGTGAATAGAGGGGACGTGAGAAAGCTTGAATGAAATGAAGCAGGCATGCTCTGCTGGATGTGTAATATTAGCATGCACATATGATGACATGTAAAAGTGTTGAGAGAAAGATTGGGTATAAGAGGCATCAGATGTGGTGTGTTAGAGAAAACTGTGTTGGTCATATGATGCTTATGGATGAGTATAGGATGGCTGCATAAAGAAGTGCCAGTTGCTAAATGTGATTAGAATCTGTGGAAAAGATAGATCCAGGAAAACATGGGATGAAATGAAAAATTACCTACAGATGTTGGGCCTCACAGAGGAGTTGACAAAGGACTGAGATGATGATGGTTTGCATTACTTAAGAAGATCCTTCCAAGTAAAAACAAAGCCCTAAATGTACATCATTTGTGTCTATGCCCTCTCTGCCACCTTTCCTATCCTCACTTCTTCCATCTGTGTTCACTTACTGCACTCCCCTATCCACCTTTTTCCACTTTTCTTTCATATTCTTGCACACTTACCTCGCCCTATCCAATCATCTATAGCACTTCACTGACATACCTCACCCAGTAACTTGGAAGTACGCCCCAACACATCTTCACCATCTATCTATCCTCTCTTCTCTCCTTTTCCAACTGGATTAACCATGTATCTCCTCTTCTACAAGACACCTACTATCATACTCTAATCTCTCATCATCTGGTACAAGGCCACCTCCTTGAATGCTACTCCCTGCTCAGTTGAAGAGTCAGATCTTACAAGTTTTTTGGTGACTTTCCTGGTGCTGGTACCACATATAAAAAACATCCTGTACACTCTATAAAGTGGTTAGCACTAGGAAAGGCATAAAGCTATAGAAACCATACCAAAATAGACTATAGAGCTTTGGCTTGCTAAGTCCTGTCGAACTGTCCAACCTATGACAGTAGCAAGGAGGTGGATATAAAATGATGATGATGATGATCTGTTTTCGTTTCTCATTATGTTTAACGTTTTTTTGTGATGTCCTGTACCCATATATGCATGTATGTATACATATAGATGTAGGTATGTACATATATGTATGGATATACGCATATATTTATATATTATTTATATTATTATATGATCGAACGCCACGCATCTTTCTCCAAGTAAGTTTTATCTTAATAATTACTTTGTGCACTCTACTACTACTATTACTATTACTTCCCTGTCTATCTCAATCACACTCTTGTTCTTCATCCTTTCTGTTTTTCTCTCCCACCCTTTCCCTATTCTTCTCTCCCTTTCACTGTTCCCTCTCTCTCTCTCTCTCTCTCTCACTCTTCCTCCTTGACTCTCTCGTCGCTGACACGTGACGAAAGGGATTCTTTCTTTCTATCTGCTAGCTTCTTATAGAGAAGACGTGATTTTTCTGTCTCTTGTCTCTTCTCTCATTCACGTCTACTAGCGTTCAAAAAAATAATAATTTTTCTATCATCTTGGCCTAACAGCCCTTATTGTTTGTTTTTACTGTCTCACTGTCCTGTTCTTGTTAACGCTTTCACCCTCCGCAAAAAATTCCAAATTTTATTTAATTTGCTTTGCGGGAAGGACTGTTCCAACAAAGTCGCGTATTGCCCTTGCCTTCGAAACGTGGAGTAGATGGACAGGGACAACTGATGAAGGGAAATATTCTTTATGTTGCATGTCTTGTTTCTCTGTTTTCTTTTCGTTGTTCAAAATAAAGTTTGTTTTCTGTTTTCGTTTCTCATTATGTTTAAGGTTTTTTTTGTGATGTCCTGTACCCATATATACATGTATGTATACATATAGATGTAGGTCTGTATGTATATGTATGAATATATGCATATATTTATATATTATTTTATATTATATTATATATATATATATATATATATATATATATATATATTAGTGCATGGCCTGTTATTCTATGAATATAACTAGAATAAGTAATACTTGGCTTTATTGAATTATTGGTATCTATGCAAGAAAGAATAAAGGTAAAACAATATTGAAATAAAAGAAATATTTAATAGATCAAGATACATATAATTTTTAATGCCATCTACTTTCATAAAACTCATTGCCATCTCTTGATATATTGCCTTTAAAGACTGAATTTAATCCATGAAGAAGTTGAGGAATATAAAAATAACTGTAAGAAAATAATCATTCAATTGTTTTTCTGAAATTATTAAATTAAGGGAACTAGTGTGAACAGTGCCAGTGGATTGTCTCAGTTACTTGTGTATTGGATGAAAGCTCAAGGTAAAAGTAATGATAGATACATATATCTTTTAAAAGAAGTATCTTATAATACTGGAAGAAAAAATATGAATTGTCATTCTTTCCTGTTAGTCCCATCTCTCTCTACCCTTCTTTGCCGTTTTCTATATAAGGTGACATGCATATACATGTACACACACACACACACACATACATACATACAGACAGACAGATAGACAGACAGACAGACAGTCAGGTAGACATTTTATACTGCTGTCGTATTCATAAATATGTACCTGTATGCACATGTATTTGCTTGCACCATTATAAATACAGATAAAGACAGACAAGAACAAAGAGGGAGGGAAAGACAGACTGAACACATTAATATTATTGTTCTTGTCTTCTGTGTACATACATACATATGTACATACATGCAGGAGGGAGATGGGGGAGTTGAACCAAACCAGTAGTTATGTTACACATGGACACATCAGATTTCACAAAAAAGTATATGACATACATACATGCATACATATACTACATGCATTATATGCACTACTAATAGTTTCACATACATAAGTACATTCATCAGGCACCTGATGAATGTATTTATGTATGTGAAACTATTAGTAGTGCATAAAACGTATCTAGTATGAAGCATTTATAGTAATATTAGACTCATTAGATGGAATACTCTTCTTATTGATTTTTACACAAATTAATTTCTTGTATATATATATATATATATATATATATATATATATATATATATATATATATACATACATATACACACTTAATATATAATGTAAGTAAATATTTTTTGTCAATATTTTTTTCAGATTGAGAGGCTTTTGTTGACAATTTACCTTATTAATGGCTTGCAGTCTGTCCTGAGTTTCTACTTGTGGCATGTACCTGAATAATATGTATTTTTTTAAAGATAATAATATGCATCATGCATTAAGAAAAGAACATATATATGCTTGGATTAGATAATAAGAAAATATCTTCTGTATATATATATATATATATTTCTAAAATTTAAGTTTGATGAAATATTCTTCCTTTGTGATTCAAGCATTGTGTATTGGTTTCACGTATAATAAATGTGAACATGTCCTCTAGCTCTTGGCTTGTCATTGGATGGAGAAAACAGTTGTATTCCTTAGATTTATGAGTAGAGGTCTTCAAAGAAAAAACTTCCAAATCGCAGACGCATTGCTGTTACGAAAAATGAGCTTCTATGCATCCTGTAAGACAATAAAAATCAAAAGTAGTAACTTTGCAAGACAATTCTAAAATTTATTTCTTATATAGGCATGAGGCCAGTAATTTTGAGGGAAAGGAGTTAGTTGATACCATTGACATCAGTACTTGACTGGTATAATATTTTGTTGATCCCAGAGAGATGAAAGGTAAGGAAAAAACCTCAGTGGGATTTGAATTCACAATGTAAAAAGCCAGAACAAATATTGTAAAGGATTTTGACAAACACTCTAACAGTTCTCCCAAATTACTACCCTTTATAATATTAATAATCCTTTCTACTAAAGGCACAAGGCCTGAAATTTAAACTCAGAATGTAAGAACAGAAGAAAAAGGATAATAGACTGACAGATAAGTGAAAAGACTGCTTTGATAATGACTGTGACTTTTAGACTGCATTGATAACGAATAATAATGATCTCATTATCACAGCTGGTGGCTTTATGAAGACATGTTGAATGCAGGCTTTGTGTGGTAATGAAGTTTGGTTCTCAACCACATTGTTTTGGGTTCTGTTCCATTGTATGGAACTTTAGGCAAGTGTCTCCTATGATAGCCTTAGGCTAATCAAACCTTTTTGAATGGATTTCAATGATAGAAACTGAAAGAAGCCTATTGTACGTATGTTTGTGTGCATGTGCATATGTGTGTGTGTGCGCATGTGTGTTTCCTTGTCTTGACATCATGTGATGATTGTAAATGAGCATCACTGTCATACAACTGATGCTGTTCCTTTCCAATCTCTCATGAGAAACAATGTCTGGCCATGGTGGGAATATTACCTTGCTTGGAAACAAGTTGGTGACAGGGAGGGTATTCAGACATAGGAAAAAAATCTGCCTCAATGAATTTTGTTTAATCCATGCAAGCATGGAAAAGTGGACATTGAATGATGATGATGATGATGATGGATATGTGTGAATTCGAGTTTCCTTGTCTTGACATCACATGATGGTTGCAAATGAGTGTCATTGTCATAGTCCTTTGTTTCCAATCTTCTGTGAAAACATGTCTGGCCATGAGGAAATATGAACTTACTTCGAAGAGTACAGAAACGTATGAGGGTGAGCCGAAAAGATCATAGGCTGACTATGTGGTGATACTAGAGCTATGAAATCTTGCATGCATTAATTTTGACTCTCCTTATTAATAACTGCATTGTTTCTTTCCTGGTAAATAAACATCTGACTGTTCAAAAAAGACTTAAAAAGTAACTAGCATTGATTTCTTTTGAAAGTGGACAAAATTTGGCATTGTGGTGTTATTAAGTACCTGCAGAAAAAAGATTTAGCCCCCAAGAACGTTCATTGTGACATGCTTGCTACATTAGGGGATGACATACCAGCTTTATCATCAATGCAAAAGTAGGCAGCTGAATTTAGAAGAGAGAGTCTCGAAGAAGATCCAAAGTCTGGACGTCCAGCAACTGTCACCACTGAGGAAAATATTGATCATGTTCACCACATGGTGATGGATGACAGGCAGTTGACTGTAAATCAAACAGCTAATGCTATTAACATATCCCATGAGAGAGTCAAAAATATTCTGCACAATGAGCTTGGCATGACAAAGATTGGGAAAATCTGATATTGTTTGAGGCAGAC
The DNA here is from genome assembly GCF_046866305.1 of Octopus bimaculoides. Taxonomy (NCBI): domain Eukaryota; kingdom Metazoa; phylum Mollusca; class Cephalopoda; order Octopoda; family Octopodidae; genus Octopus; species Octopus bimaculoides. The sequence continues at coordinate 24,252,667 of NC_142934.1, read as the reverse complement.
CCAACTGGTTTCCTTGAACATTTCTTCTACAAAGATGAGTGTTGAGTTCATCACTTTGATCCAGAGAGAAAGAGAGAATTGATGCAGTGATGACACCCCTGCTCACCAGCTCCAAAGAAGGCCAAGGTGGTTTCATCTGCAGGGAAGGTGATCGCATCACTTTTCAGTGATGTAAAAGGCATTGCATTTATTGACTATTTTGGAAAGGGCTACACCATCAATGGAGAGTAATATGCCAACATGCTGAGGGAGTTATGAAAGGTTACCAAAACCAAACTCAGGAAAACTGATGACAGGAGTTTTGTTTCATGAGGACAATACCCCAGCACAGAAGTCCTTGGTTTCAGTGGCTGCTGTGTGTGACTGATTTTGTACTGGTTGATCAACCTCCTTACTCATCTGATCCAGCCCCATCTGCCTATCATCTGTTGCCCAACATTAAAAAACACTTGGTTAGGAACCAGTAACACACTAACGATAATATCATATCCACTGTCTGACTTTTTTGAGTAACTGGCTGAAAGCTTCTTCATGAATGGGATCCAAGCAATACAGTACTGATAGAAGTGTGTAGACCACAAGAGAACTTTGTTTAAAAATAAAGCTCATTTGGTCACATTCCATGAGAGTATATTGGTCAGCCTATCCCTGTGTGTGTGTATACATTGGGTTGTCCCATAAATAATGCAGATTTTTTATACCTCTTTTATTTTTCAAAATTAAGATAAAGTTCTTTTTTAAACTAAAATATACTCTCCTTCATGTTCTACAATGCTTTACCGTCTTTCAGGTAGACTTGCAAGGTCCCTCTTCCAAAATTCACTTTTCTGTGACAAAAAATACTCCTCGAGTACTGTTCTGACCTTGTTTGCAGAAGAAATCATATTTTTTTGTCCACATGATTTTGAAGACTGCGGAATAAATGATAATCAGATGGGTTAATGTTTGGCGAATATGGTGGGTGGGGCATTGTTTCCTGTTCAAACTGCTCCAGCATTTGGAATGTCATCCTCGCTGTATGTGGCTGAGCATTATCTTGATGGAAGAACACCATTTATCTTGAAATGAAAGATGGTCATTTTTCTTCTAGTGCTGACTTTTTCTTCTAGCTGCTTGCAGTAGATCTCCTTTCTTATTGTTTGGTTTGGGTTTAAAAGTTCAAAGTGGACTAAACCTTTCATATCCCACCAAACAGATAACAACACCTTGCATGGGTGGAGACCTTCTTTAGCTTAGATGCTGGTGTTTCCTCTTTCCCTACCCACTGTCTTTGGTGCTTGACATTTTTGTAGAGAACCTATTTCTCATTACCAGTCACTATTCAGTCATGTGTGTGTATATATATATTTATATATATATAAATATTAATAGTTTATTTAGAGTTTGTTAATGTTAACAATAACTCACATTAATATACAGATAGGAAAATGTAGTATATGTTGTGAGCTATATTTAAAATAATATTTTTTATTTCCATTTTATAGAGAATATATGTATTTATATAAGTTTTGAATGTGTATGTTAATTATGTTCTTTTAGACTTTGCCTGTGTTGCCTCCATAATATATATATATATATATATATATATATATATATATATATATATATATATATATTGTCATTTTGTCTAGTTTCAGTTCATGAGCTGTGGCCATGCTGGGGCACCACCATATTATATATATATAATTGCTTTGATAAAGAAGATTGATTAGAAATTCTATCACAATGTAGATGTTTGGACTTAGAAGTGCTCAAGAGTAACTTGAGACAAAAGATATAAATATGTAATGTGAAGAAACAAAAGATCTGGTAATTCAATCCGCAAACATGACTCCGATTAGAGATGGATTTAAAACACAAATGTACATGATAGAAAAAATATATAAACATACAGACATTGTTAAAAATATCTATAAATAAATAAATATATTAAAAATATATATGTGTAAATTAATAGATTTAAAAAAAAAATCTCCAGATGGAGGTATAAAAAAGTTAAAACATGCGTGTATAGATAAAAATACTGGAGAAAGTCTGAAGTGGTGATGGAAGCGAGGTAAAAGATACAATGAGGAATGAAATTAAAATTAAAATTCAGGATAGTTAAAATTAAAGTAAGGTACCAACGTCCATTTCTGGGGGTTCATTGCGGGAAAATAAAGGGATATAGTACCCATTATTTGGCAATTCCTCCTTCTTCAGGGTGTGTGTATGTATGTATGTATATGTGTCATGTAACTTGCATCTGTGCCAATGGCATGCAAAAGCACCCATTACACTCCTGGAGTGGTTGGCATTAGGAAGGGCATCCAGCTGTAGAAACCATGCCAAATCAGACTGGAGTTGAGTGCAAACCCTCAGCTTACCAGCCCTGGTCAAACCGTCCAACCCATGCCAACATGGACAACAGATGTTAGATGATCATGATAAGGATGACATATATATATATATATATATATATATATATATATGTGTGTGTGTATATATATATATATATATATATATATATATATATGAGGGAAAGTGAAGAACAGAGAATGTGAGATCAAATATTGAGAGAATATTGTAACAAATATTAAATGTAAGCCATATTAACCTCATCTTGCAGTTCAATTGCCATCAGGGCATCATATGTTGTCACATAGAGAGAATTCTGTAAAGTCTCAAGCACATCAGAAGCTTTCAACACAGATAATACAGAGTCTGAAATAGTAAAATAGAATAAATTTTTATATAGTTTGGTAAATGGTCAGATTTTGTTGGAGTGGGTATAGAAATGTTAGAGTTCAAAAGCTTTACCCAAGTAACTAATAGAAACCATAACCCTTTTTTTACTATCCCAATTGAGACCACTTCTAGTTCTGCAATAATAACAGTTGTTTTACTGAATTCTTTATTATTTTCAAAATTAAATTAAAATAAATGTAGTGTATTTCAGCAGAAAATGAAAACAAAAGGGTTAAATGGAAATGTAGCACAAGTTGGACTTTATATCAGCTGTTAAAAACTAATATTATATTCACGTAAAAGCACCTACTACACTCTCGGAGTGGTTGGCGTTAGGAAGGGCATCCAGCTGTAGAAACTCTGCCAAATCAGATTGGAGCCTGGTGTAGCCATCTGGTTCACCAGTCCTCAGTCAAATCGTCCAACCCATGCTAACATGGAAAGCGGACATTAAACGACGATGATGATGATGATCAGTTAGTAACCATAGCCTTCTATCAAGATTGGACATAAGAATTGGAGAGCATGGGTAAATTTCTGTCTTAAAATCAACATTTCCACTTATGGCCATGTGCACACATGCACGCACACACACACACACACACGCATCATCATCATCATCATCATCATTTAACGTCCGCTTTCCATGCTAGCATGGGTTGGATGATTTGACTGAGGACTGGTGGACCAGGAGGCGACACCAGGCTCCAATCTGATTTGGCAGAGTTTCTACAGCTGGATGCCTTTCCTAACGCCAACCACTCAGAGAGTGTAGTGGGTGCTTTCACGTGCCACCGGCACGAGGGCCAGTCAGGTGAGTACTGGCAATGGCCACGCTTGAAATGGTGTGTTTTATGTGCCCCCTGCACAGGAGCCAGTCCATCGGCACTGGCAACGATCTCGCTCAAATGTCTTTTCACGTGCCACTGGCACAAGTGCCGGGAAAGCAATGTTGCTAACAATCAACGGCCATGCTCAAAATGGTGTATTTTATGTGTCACCTGCACAGGAGCCAGTCCATCGGCACTGGCAACGATCTCGCTCGAATGACTTTTCACGTGCCACAGGCACAAGTGCCAGGAAGGCGAAGTTGATAACGATCACGCTGGTGCTATTTACGTGCCACAGGCACGGAAGCCAGACAGCTGCTCTGGCAACGATCACGCTCGGACGATGCTCTTAGTGCTCCACTGGTACAAGTGCCATCATGATTTCGCTTTCGCTTGCCCCAACAGGTCTTCGCAAGCTGAGTTTAGTGTTCCTACGAATTTAGTTTGATTTCGATTTCACTTGCCGCACCATGTCTTCGTAAGCGAAGTTTAGTGTCCAATAAAGGAATGTTACGCGTAAGTGGGCTGGCTACATCCCTGGCAGAGGCCTTGGATTTTGGTCTCACTTAGCCTGCCGGGTCTTCTCACGCATAGCATATTTCCAAAGGTCACGGTCACAAGTCATTGCCTTGGTGAGGTCTAATGTTCAGAGGTCATGCTTCACCACTTCATCCCAGGTCTTCCTGGGCCTGCCTCTTCCACGGGTTCCCTCAACCGCTAGGGTGTGGCACTTTTTCATGCAACTATCCTCATCCATTCTCACCACATGTCCATACCAGCGCAATTGTCTCTCTTGCACACCACAACTGATGCTTCTTATGTTCAACTTTTCTCTCAAGATACTTACGTTCTGTTGGGTATGCACACCGACATTACTCATCCATCGGAGCATACTGGCTTCATTTCTTGCGAGCTTACGCATGTCCTCAGCAGTCACGGCCCATGTTTCACTGCCATGTAGCATGGCTGTTCGTACACATGCGTCATCAGTCTGCCTTTTACTCTGAGTGAGAGTCCCTTTGTCGCCAGCAGGGTAAGAGCTCTCTGAACTTTGCCCAGGCTATTCTTATTCTAGCAGCTACACTTTCAGCGCACCCACCCCCACTACTAACTTGGTCACCTAGATAGCGAAAGCTATCAACTACGTCAAGTTTTTCTCCCTGGAATGAGACAGAAGTTGTTTTCTGCATATTTACAGTGTTTATTGCACTTGAACATCTCCCACATACAAAAACTAACTTCCTAGTTAACCTGCCTTTCATATTGCTGCACCTCTTATGTGTCCATAGCTTACACTGGGTACATCCTATAGAGTTTCTACCTACACCTTTTCTACAAATCGAGCAGGGCCATCTATATATATATATATATTTATTTATTTATATAAGTGAATTCCTGGAGAAGATGCTGCACTGCAAAGTGTACGAATCGAACACATGACCTTATGTTCATGAGCCCAACACAAACCACTTTGTACCTTCTCAGCCTTAAGATGAGCAAACATCACAGGCATGTAAGAGCACCCACTACACTCTCAGAGTGGTTGGCATTAGGAAGGGCATCCAGCTGTAGAAACTCTGCCAAATCAGATTGGAGCCTGGTGTAGCCATCTGGTTCACTAGTCCTCAGTCAAATCGTTCAACCCATGCTAGCATGGAAAGCGGACGTTAAACGATGATGATGATGATGACAAACTAACATTTACTGACAAAACAGTTCAAGATCAACAAATATTGAATATAACAGCTCGATGAAAATGTTACTGACCATTTACACATGAAAATAAACAGGAGACATTTTCTTGTTTGGCATCCAGAAAGAGCTGAAACAAAGCAGAATTAAATGAGGTCAAACAAAGTACCAATCAAATGAGAGCCAAGACAAACATGTAAGAAACTTGAGAGTCCATTATCAATCAAATTAACCTTGACATCGTTTCAGTATGGTTAGCAATTCACCAACTTAATACAGACACGTTTTTCAGTGTAGTTACTAGCCCACTACCATGAGACACACACCACTTCATTGTGGTTAGCAACCCACTACCATAACTCCAAACACTATTTCACTGTAACTAACAATCCACTACCATAAATCCGGACATCCTGTTTCCAAGTGATTAACAACAAACCAACATAAACACAGACACTCACAACAACTTAGTCTCTGTGCTGCTGCCACCCCTCCTCCTCCTATAACAACAATAACAACAACAGCAGCAGCAGTATCTTGACAAAAATAAATAAAATCAACTGTTACATAAATATAAACAACTGTTTTTCTCAGAGAAGATATATCTCACCTGTTTGAAGGCTTTGGCTCCCATTGCATCAATGAAGGAAATAGCAGAACAGTCAATGATTACATAGTATTGTTCTAATTCCTTACATGTGGAGTTGGTGCTTATCTGTAAAGAAGAACAGATATGATGTAACAAGAACTGAAAGAAGTAAGTGTAATGTTAAAGATAAGGTGGGTAGTATCTGGAAAATAGAACAGAAGGGTGGTCTGTCAAAAAGTATGATAGGGGTCACTCGAAAGACAAGAAATATTGTATGAAAGCTGGGAGCATTTTAAAGATGATTTAACTCTTTCCTTATGATATTTCTGTTTAAATATGTTGCTTTAAATAATTTTTTTTTTAAATAATAGAGAATTTAGTAAAATAGCATTGTAATTATCAAGCTAGTATTTGGAACATATATAAAAATGAAATTTTGATGGAAGGTTTTAATAAGATTACTTTACAACAGAAAATTTATATCATAAAATGTGGGATGGTCTCGGGTCATTTACAAGAAAGGATCGGCATCATTTAAAAAAAATGAGATACTTTCTTTACTTGTTTCAGTCATTTGACTGCGGCCATGCTGGAGCACCGCCTTTAGTCGAGCAAATCGACCCCAGGGCTCATTCTTTGTAAGCCCTGTACTTATTCTATCGGTCTCTTTTGCTGAACAGCTGAGTTATGAAGACGTAAACACACTACCATCGGTTGTCAAGTGATGTTGGGGAGGACAAACACAGATACACAAAGATACACACACACACACACACACACACATATATATATATTTTTATATATATACATATATACGATGGGCTTCTTTCAGTTTTCCGTTTACCAAATCCACTCACAAGGCTTTGGTCGGCCCAAGGCTATAGAAAAAGACACTTGCCCAAGGTGCCACACAGTGGGACTGAACCCGGAACCATGTGGTTGGTAAGCAAGCTACTTACCACACAGCCACTCCTGCGATATTCATAATTTCAAAGACAGTTGAAAGAGCATTTGAAATATGGAATGATAATTATTCAAATGAATAAACACAAGGAATTTAAGAAGTATGAGAGAATTTGTGGTTGGTGCAAAATCCCAACCAGGCCTAGGGAGACATGGTGGTGGAACAATGTAGATGACAGGTCCATTAGAGCAAAGAAATGGGCCTTGATGAACTGGAAGAGTGGTGGCAGCAAGGAACTATATCAGGTAGCTAGAATGGAAGCTAGGAAGCAGGTATACTTAGCCGGGTTGAAGCAGAAAGGAAGAAGTTTGCTTAAGTTCTGTAGCCTGAGGACCAGCAGCTTGAAGTGTTTTAGTTTGCAAAACAGTGTGCCAGAGAAAATTGTGATGATGTGAAAGAGAAGTGCATTTACAAGGATGATGGTTCACTTGCAGTTAGTGACTCTGAAAAGAAAGCGGCTTGGAAGTGCCACTATGAAAGGTTGCTAAATGTAGAGAATTCACAAGAAAAGGGGAATCTGTCTAATGTGGATCCAACAGAGGGACCTGCACTCTGAATAGACAGTAGCATGGCAGATAAAGCCATGAAGGATACGAAGACAGGGAAAGCTCCCAGACCATCAGGAATAACTGTTGAGATGCTAAAAATATCTGGCAGTGTGGGTTATGGTCCAGTCACCTGTATAGTTAATCAGGTTGTACATGAGAGAGTCATATCCAATGACTGGTGTAGCAGCACCATAGTCAACTGCTACAAAGGTAAAGCTGATGCCTTAGACAGAAATAATTACAGAGGTATCAAATTGTTTGACCAGGTGATAAAAGTTACAGAAAGGGTCATCATCATCATCATCATCGTTTAACGTCCACTTTCCATGCTAGCATGGGTTGGACGACATAGCCCAACTAATTAGGAAGAGAGTTAGTCTAGATGAGAGGCAATTTGGTTTTGAGCCATAGGGAAGCACCACTGAATATAGATTCCTTGTAAGGCAGCTGCAGGAGAAGTACTTAGTCAAAAATAAACCTCTGCACTTGGCTTTTGTGACATGGAGAAAGCCTTCAACAGGGTCCATCGATCCCTTATCTGGTGGTCAATGCAAAAACTAGGGATAGATGAGTGGTTGGTGAGAGCTGTGCAAGTCATGTGCAGGGATGTTGTCAGTAAAGTAAGGGTTGGCAACAAGTATAGCAACGAATTCAGTGTACAGGTAAAAATTCACCAAGGATCAGTCCTCAGACCCCTCTTGTTCATCATAGTCCTCCAGGCAATAACAGAGGAATTTAAGAAGGGCTGCCCCTAGGAACTCCTCTATACTGATGACCTTGTTCTTATAGCTGAATCACTACAAGAACTGGAGAAGAAATACCACAATAGATTTTTCTGATGCTTTAACAATTCTGCCAGCTTACAGCACCTTTTAATACATATAGAAATCTAATTTGTTGTGCATTTATGGTAAGACAGTTTTTCTCTAGTGATCTACAAATAGTATTTCTTCAACCATCTACAAATGTTATTCATTCATTTATGTTATTATTCCATCATCCATCCATAAATGTTATTTTCTCAAGCATCTATAAATGCTATCATTCCTTAATCAGTCTACAAATGTTGACATCCCTTTGTCTATCTGCAGATGCTATTCCGTTATTCATTAAAAAACGATAATGGGATATTTTACTTACATTGTTATCTGCAGACTTATTCTTTGATAATTTATTAAATTCAGCAAATTTCTCCTTAACTTTGGTTTGGAAAACATCGACATTGGCATAATATAATGGTGAAGGGTAAGATAAAATGATCACAGGAGTCTGTGGTGTTGTCTGTAAAGATAAAAATACAAAGCAAAACATGAATCTATTCTATTCTCAATTGTTAATTCTTCATGTGTGATAATTGTCAAAAGGGTGTTATTAGGCAAGCAAGCAAATGTGTAGAGCAAACTGGTTCATATTCATTTAGATCATCAAGCTGGCTAGTAAAAACTCAATCACTAACATACAACAATTGCTGATTCACATGTATGTGCTCTATATCTTTTCTACTCCTCTTACAAAGACACTGCAATAACTCTTGTTTTTCTGAACTAACAAGGTATGTACTACCTCTACTCTAGCCCATACATTGTCTCCACTACTCTCACCTCTTATAGTTCCAGCTGTAGTACTCAGATATTCTATCCCTACTCATATTTTCCGAGTCGCACCTGCATTGTTTAGACTAAACATAAACCTCATCAATCTGACCAATGAATAAACGCCTGAAAATGCTATGGGCTACCACTACTCCTGCATTGATTAAATGACATAGATAAAACATTGTAACATAATAATAAGGGATTTCAGAGCTGTGGTAGCAGTTGGAGTTTGGTAAGCTTGAAGTAAACCCTTTTACTGTTTTACTCATTCCAGCCATATGGCTGTAGACATGCTGGAGCACATCAATCATTTATTTGCACTTAGCCTTTAAAGATGTTCACTTGATTGCACTAATTCCACCATCATCCTTCTCCCCCTAACTGAGATACCCTCAATTGTTACCACATCTATTAATAAATATACTCCTTGTTCAGGTCTGCATATAATATGTACATAAGAGCATGTGTATAAGATACAAAGAGAGAAAGAGGGAGTGAATGTGTATGTATGTGCATGTGTAAGTTTATATATGCATGTGTTTGTATATATATATATATATATATATATATATATATATATACATGTATGCATATATGTATCTATGTATGAATGTGTATATGTGAATATATGTATGTATATGTATGTATGTATGTATATATATATATATATATATATATATATATATATATATATATATATATATATATGTTGTCAGTAAATCATATATCTGAAAAAGAAGTACATCTAAGTTATGGAGCAGTATAAAGACAGATATGGCTGGTCTATGGGGTTACCCTGGGTTTCACATCCATAAAGTACTTAACTTTACAGTATTCCTTCAGACTCTAAACCTGTTAGCCTTTGGCCTCTCTAGCAAGTGATCTCTCTAGAAAACCGAGTAATGAAGACTTATCCTCCTCCATTTTCTAGAGAGGCCACTTCCTAAAGAGGCCATAGGCCAACAGGTTTAAGGTCTGAAGGAACGCTATAAAGCTAAGTGCTTTATGGTCATGAAACCCATGGTAACCCCATGTGTGTCTGTCTGTCTGTCTGTCTGTCTGTATGTATATATGCATTTACATAAATATATGCATTTATTTATATAAATATATATATGCATTTATACATGTGTGTGTGTGTATAGCCATACCTGTGTCTATATTCAACTAATATTATTTTTTAACATCATTGGACAGAGATCTAAACTGAAATTCTTGTAATTTTGAAGATATATTGTCAAATGGCAGACTAGATATTTGTTTTTAATGTATAATTTCATTTCTGGTCAATTGAATTACATTGAAGCTCTCTCATCTGATGATGTATTAACTGCTTAAATAACTTACAGGAGCCTATAATAATCTTTGTATAACAACAGCTGATATAAATGTTGCTTAGTTATTTTTGTCATCATATATATATATATATATATATATATATATATATATATATATATATATATATATATATATATATATATAGAGAGAGAGAGAGAGAGAGAGAGAGAGAAAGTTAACATAGGAGGTGCAAGATGAGTGTATATTCTAAGCTTGGTGGCAGACAATGAATGTTACCACACACACACACACACACTCACATATGCACACATACATGCACACACACACACACATAGTGAGAAAGAAAGAATTGTAGAGACAGGATAAGGAGGAGAAGAGGGAATATATATATTTAGACAGAGGGGGAGGGGAAGGGGAGCATATGTGTAAACTTCCAGCTTGGATAGTAATTTTTGTTTTCGATTTTTTTTTTCTTACTTTGTTATATTTAATTTTATTTTAAGATAATAAATATTTTTGCTTTGAAAATCAATATTTATTTCATCTTCTTGTGTGAGCACCAAGAAACTTCTTAAAAGCTAAATTCTAACTATTGAATGTATGTCATATTTTCTGATATTACCCATGGCAACAAAGTTATACCTATAAAGTTATCCATCCTATGACAGGTAAGACATAAGTAATAATATACTCTTTTTACTCTTTTACTTGTTTCAGTCATTTGACTGCGGCCATGCTGGAGCACTGCCTTTAGTCGAGCAAATCGACCTCGGGACTTATCCTTTGTAAGCCTAGTACTTATTCTATCGGTCTCTTTTGCCGAACCGCTAAGTGACGGGGACATAAACACACCAGCATCGGTTGTCAAGCAATGCTAGGGGGACAAACACAGACACACAAACACATACACATACACACACACATATATATATACATATGTACGATGGGCTTCTTTCAGTTTCCGTCTACCAAATCCACTCACAAGGCTTTGGTCGGCCCGAGGCTATAGTAGAAGACACTTGCCCAAGATGCCACGCAGTGGGACTGAACCCGGAACCATGTGGTTGGTAAGCAAGCTACTTACCACACAGCCACTCCTGCGCCTTTGTTCCTCCGAACCATTAATGATGATGTTGATGACTTTAAACAGGAAACAAGAGAAACGATGACAACAAGAAGCTTCCATTTAGAAGTTCTGATTAATGTATTTATTTATATATATATACATACCACCTGGTACTTGGTCCTATCTCGAAATATTTCAGTCCTCTCAATTGTACCTAATTTGATGGGTCGCACCCTAAAGTATCAAAACAAAAAGAAGAAAAGTTCTGTAATATCAAAAACATCAACTTAATCTAAATCCTGTTCCTAACATAACATTGTTCCCTTAGGCAAGGTACATCATTCCTCTGTCATTCTCACTTTTATGCAGTTCATATTATTGTAGCAGTGTCTGTTTGCATACTAGTTCTATCATGTGACTTAATCCAATGGTCATGTTGTATGTCCTATTTAACATAGGTTACCAGTTCCATGTCAGAAAAACTTGACTAATCAGTTCATTTAAGGTTTCTCGAAGTAGAAGGTAACACGTGACAATGGCTTCTTTTCCTTCACTAAATGTTTTTCTGATGGAGTTCCTTATTTTACTTCAATAATATACTTCATCTGACTCATTGTAATGACAACAAAGATTGGATTCCCCAACTATATTGCACAACATCACAACTTCATCTGCTGCAATGGCACATACATAGAAGAAAAGGCTCAAAGCAGTAAAAATACATTTTGAAGTGGTGCAGGAGGTGTAAGTCGCATACAAAATGCATTACAATATTTGCATATCTTCATATTCTGAGTTCACACCCCACCTAGGTCAATAAAATAAGTAAGAACCAGCCAAGTAATCGGGTTTGATTTAAGCTATTTTGATAGCAAATTGCCTAAAATGGCTTCCATTTTAAAGTGATGTAAATTAAAAATCTTCTTTTGAAATTTCATGCTAATTTATGTTTCAAACACCAGCTTTCAAAATTAATTGAGACAAAGGCAGTAAATTTCAACAGAAATATGGTAATAAAAGAGTTAATCATTTGTTCCTTGCAGACCATATCTGATGCCAAGTTTGAACTTTGAGAATGTTCAAAATGTCCTTACAGTTCAAAATATCCTTATAGTGGCAAGCTTGAAAGTGCAATACAGCTTACAAAACTTCAAATATTCATTAAAAGAGGTTGAAGCCTCAAACAAGGTAAGTACCAATTATGATAACAATGTCTCAAGATAATGTTCAGGAAACATCATCTCAATGGTATAACCAATCTAGATTCCATAAGCATTAATTTACAATCAAATGTAACCCTTGAGCATTATAAGACCAAGGGAAAGATTTAAACTTTCATATTATAGTAGTATTGTATGTTTGTTGATGTTTAGTATATCGTGCGACTCAGTTCAATGGTTATACGATTGATGCTACATGGCTACTAGTTTGATATAGGAAAAACTTGGTTATTTAGTTAAATAAGGCTTTTGATGGTAAAGACTTCTTGTGATTATGGCTTTACTGGGAAAATACTTTATTGTGGGACTACATTAATTGTGGGTTTGAATAAATAAAACTTTACATGAGTTATTATGACTTTGATAAAATAGGGACATCCTACCAACATACACTTTACTTGTGATAGTTGAGGTGAGCCACATTAATGTTAATAACACAATAACATGCACAAATTGAATTATGGAAGGAAATTCTCTAAAGTCACTCAGTTTAACCAATATAGCAGCTAAATCTCTATCAGTAAAGTTTTTATCAGTGAAAGTATATCTTCTAGTGGTTTGGGTACTAGGCTTCATGTGATAAGGTCATAGGCTTGATTCCTGGATCACCTGACATTGTATTCTTGAGCAAGGCACTTTATTTCATGTGCTCCAAGCTATACAGCGGTGAGTACCAGCCTAATTGCTGGTGCAGCTCTCCCCACCTCACACTCTTGCTGTCGAATCTTTGATGTTTGACTTGGTTAAGAGTAGGAGTGTTGAGAGTGTGTCTATGCTTGTGACTACATAGGTATTAAAAAAACAATTAGCAAAAATCCAGTACAAACTGTTGATCATACTTGCTGATAAACGAGAGCTAAGCTTTATATTCTTTAACCCCTTCAAAATGAAGACTTGATGCTTTAAATCTTAAATCTTAAGACAGCTTGCTACAAAATAAATTTAGATAATCATGGCTACCTTCAAAAGTAGTTGTTTCAGTCATATGATACAACAATTATACTCACCTGGTGAATTAGCAAGAATAATGACAGCATTTAAGGTGTACCAGATAAAATCTTGTCACAGTGTGTCACACTGAATACCCCCGAGAACTACGTTAAGGGTACACGTGTCTGTGGAGTGCTCAGCCACTTGCACGTTAATTTCACGAGCAGGCTGTTCCGTTGATCGGATCAACTGGAACCCTCGATGGAGTGCCAACAACAACAACAACATCCAGCCGGGATGAATTATAACCTTCCACAGTAAGAAGGCAGTCATCCCTGTAGAGTCCTCTTCCAATATAGGAAAGTTAAGTCTTAATGTTGTACAGTAAATAGAGTCCGACGAGGTCAGTAACTTGAATGGGGTTCATGGAGCTCATGGTCACACGCACACACACATTTCCCCAACATGGGACAAGGGAGGAGAATCAATCAATGTCCATTAACCCATTTGTGCCGAAATGTTTCAAGTGAATGAAATTGTCTGAAAATTAAGACAATTACTACTATTTTGACCTAAATAACAACTGCAAAAATTTCATTGAAATTCGTTTGATACAGGCTGCATATGCGTTAAGAACATGTTTCATTCTTTGATACAGATCATACACAAAACACAATTTGTATCAAGTATTTGCTTTATACCCTTATAAATTAAGTGTCAGTTTAAACGGACGATCGATCGGCATGAATGGGTTAAATAAGTTATAGCAAAGAGAAAAAGAAATAAATAAAGAATTTGATCAACAAAAATTAAATATATCACATTTCGTACATCTGCTCTATTTATCATGACAAGTCATATAAGGGTCAGCTAGAGAAAGAACAAGTGGTGGAGACTAAGAGAGAAAACTTTGCTTACATTTGTGTTCGGATGAGAATAGTAGCAACTCCAATTCCAATGCCAATAATTAAACCTAATTCTATGGTGGTGAGAATAATTGCTAGAAATGTACCAATCCATATAACCTGCAATGAAAAAAACAGGAATATTTTGATAACTGAGATGACAAAATCCTGCCAGTGATCATCCCTGGTTCTATAATACAATATTCTTGTTTTAAAATAATATCAATAATTCCCATTAAAATAAACTTAATTCTATATTGCTACTGATGTTTACTACAAATATACTAACCCATCTAGGATTCTGTACAGAATCCTAGATAGACTTCATTAGATTCTTAATGACCTCACTCTCTGTGGTAATAAAATAATGATAGGAACCCTTACATACATAGCTTGTCAACAACATTCTGTGATTAAATATGTATCCTTTTGAAACAACAGACCTCTTATATAGGATACAGTCAGTAACATCTTAAGATGAGGGCACGCTGAGCTGTTACCAAAATCCCCATGAGTCTAGACAAACATTCCTATGCTCGTCTATGTATGCTGTGGCTTGCAGCCAACAGCTAATGCTACAAACCCTAGGGCATTACTTTTCCCCAGGGATTAATAGTGCTGTCAAGGTGGCTCTAGATTCAGTAAAGTATCTAACTAGCTTAGTTACATCAAATTGGAATCGGAATGAATTACAGTTGACATGAACTTGTTGTCATAAACAATAAGTCCCTTACAAAACCCAGTGTTTCCCACCGGAGCAGTGTGATGTTGGGGGTAGGGTGAGGATTGACAAAAAAAAAAAGATGGACAAATTGCCATGTTTAATAAAAGGAGGTTATTTGGATGCAAACTCTATTTTGTCTACTCCTAAATATAAAAGTGTGAATGTGTGGGTGGATGGGGTTAATTTCTATAATATTCTGGTGGTGGTAGGATTGGTAGAGTTGAAGGTGGTGATGGTGAGGATAGTGGGGCAAGGTATTGGTCAGTTTGAGAAGCACAGCCATAACCCATTGTATCATACAGGCAAGTCTGTGTATGCGAAGGTAAGTTAGTGCATGCAAGGTATGACCAGTGAATGTGAGGTAATAGGAGTACGTAGGATAAGTGAGTGAATATGGGGAAAATTAGGGTATTTGTGCTAAGTTAGTGAATATAAGGCAAGTCAGGGTATGTGGGGTAACTCAGTGAATTTTTGGTTGTTGCAGGTGTTGTTTAGCATTAGATCAGCCTTTATGAACAAGCCTTTGAACAAAGAGACATTCCAACCATGACCAACCCATTTTTTCATTTTCACAACTACATTGTGTCTTATCTAGGACCACACTGTTCAATGTGTTCTTCCTATTTAGGTGTGTGATCTGAGGGAACACTGATCGCTATTTCTAGCAGGTCAGGCATGTGTCTAAATGAATGAATTCCACTGCTATGTTGTAAATCAATTACTTTGATCTAGAAAGCAGATATAAGAAATACTTACACAGTCACAGGGGCTGATACGCCATAATCGTTTTAATGTACAGATCTCTTTCAACATTGACTTCAGGGATACCAGGATGATAGAGGACAGGACACACTTTGATGAGAGAAAAGACGGTTGCAACAAGTTTATAACAAAGATATTAATTAAAAGTAATATCATCAATGTTTTAACCATTTGCCGGCATGGGTCAGACAAATTACAGCTGTTACTTTACATATATTTATGATTACGCAAAGAAAATATCTATAAATTATATATAATGATAATATATAATAACTCTCTCATTTATTTATTGTTATTGATATAAAGATTATTCAGAGTAACTAACAAATAATGGTCCTTATTTATGTAGTTTATTGAAGGGAGAACTGTGCAAATTAAGATAAACAAAACAACATGAATATACATATATACATACATATATACACATATATATACATACCATATATACCCACATTATACATATACATATATACACATACACACACACATATATATATGTATATATAGATAGATACACACAGACAAATATACATACAAAACAAATACATGCATATATATATATATAACTATATACAGACACATTCTTATGCATACACACATACTCATAGATATGTATAAATTATAAAATTTTTTATATGCACATACATATATACATACCAGGGACGTGCCGCCTGGGTAGATAAGGTAGGCAGTTCTTACCCTGAATAAAATAGTTCGATAGTAACATTTTCCTTTTATGGCAGAATATGCACCTAATTCAGTAAAACTATGAAAATTACTCTGATTATTATGCTGAGAAGATCCAGAACTTGACTGAAGATAGAAAACTCTGAATGATCTGTCCTTGTTTTTTCTTGTCCTTTTTTTGTATCATCTAGCTGTCTGGATGTTTTGTTGTCACCTGTTGTGTTCTTGTTCTATTTTTGTATTCTTTTATATATATATTTATATATATTTATATATATATGTACACACACACACACACACACACACCTCACAGAAGCAAGGTGGCTAAGTTCCTTTCAAGCGTTGGGCCTCATGGAGGCAAAGTGGCTGAGCTCCTTTCGAATGTTGGGCCTCACAGAGGCAATGACCAAGACTTTTGGCATTATGTAGTGCTTGAGAAGAAAACCCATCAAACCCAGAAAAATCACAGTTGTAGCAGATACTGGTGTCATGAAAATGGCACCCATTACATTCTTGGAGTGGTTGGCATTAGGAAGGGCATCCAGCCATAGAAAACCATGCCAGATCAGAATGGAGCCTGGTGTAGCCTTCCAGCATGCCAGCCCATCAAACTGTCCAACTCATGCCAGCATGGACAATGGACATTAAATGATGATGATGATGATGTACATTCTTTTATTCTTTTACTTGTTTCAGTTATTTGACTGAAACAGTTATTTGGTGCTGGAGCACCACCTTTTAGTCAAAGAAATCAATTCCAGGACTTATTCTTTGTAAGCCGGTTACTTATTCCACCAGTCTTTTTGCTGAACTGCTAAGTTACAGGGATGTAAACACACCAATACTGGTTGTCAAACAATGGTGATGGGAACAAACACAGACACAAAGACACACACGATGGGCTTCTTTCAGTTTCCATCTACCAAATTCACTCACAAGGCTTTGGTCAACCCGAGGATATAGTAGAAGACACTTGCCCAAGATGCCACACAGTAGGACTGAACCTGGAACCATGTGATTGGGAAGCAAGCTTCTCACCACACAGCCATGCCTGCGCTTGTTGGACTTTTTCAATTTTTGGTTACCAAATCCACTCACGAAGCTTTGGCCAGCCTGAGGCTATAGTAGAAGACAGTTGCCCAAGGTTCCACAAAGCAATTTAAAATAATTTCATCACAGATATTTTTTTCCAGTGGTGCTCATGACCTCCTTTGCAAGGCCTAAAAAACTGGTGGAGTGAAGGACAAAGGTATCCTCAAACTAGAGACCTGGCCTGAATGCTTGCAGCAGAATGGATTTTTCTGTTAAAGGTATCCAAGATGTCAGGTGGTGGTGTTAATCAAGGTGATAGATTAAGTCTGCCACTCAAGAAAGCCACAACAAGATTTGAACTTGGAATACAAAGAGTCAGAACAAATGCCACAAGGTGTCTTTTCCAGTGTTCCAACATTTCCACCATTCAACCTCCCTGGGCTGGTAATTATATTCATTGATCTCAGAAGAATGAACGGCACAGATGACTTTGATGGAATTTGAACTCATAATGCAAGGATAAATACCACAAGGTAGATTCTAATGATTCTGCTTATCTGCTACCTTGCATGGAGAAATCATCATCATCATTGTCGTTGCCAAAACCACCGCCACCACCACCACCATTTAACGTTCATGTTCTATGCTAGCATGGGCTAGACAGTTTGAGAGGATTCAATGAGTTCAAGAAGTGCATCATGTTCCAATGTCTATTTTGGTGTGGTTTCTATAGCTGGAGGATCTTCCTAATGTCAATCACTTTACATAATATACTGGATACATTTTTTGTGGTACCAGCATCAGTGAGGATCTCATGCAGTCTGCAAGAATAGGATCTCTTTTGACTGAGCACAACGACAGTAGAGATAAGGGCAAATTTATACTATGGGATGAGGGGTTAAAGTGAGAGAGAAGGGTCCAGAAAAGCACAAGTTTTAGGAGAGAAAAATAACTATAAGACTTACATTTGGAAGAGGCCTCAGAAGGGGTCCAGCAACTAGAATCATGAGCAAGACAAAAAAACTTCCAAACAGACTGGCAATCTGGAAATGAGAAAATTCAATTTGTTGTGAAATCTGCCTTTCACAAACATCTTCATATTAACCCTAACTTTTTTAAAAAGTTTAACTTGACTTTTGAACCATGTATCTACAAAGAAATGATGCATCTTAGAAGAGGATTTTATATATTACTGTTTTACATTCATTTTTCCTGTTCTCACATGGATGAACTGTATTTTTTGTTTGTTTCTTTTTAAACAAATTCAGACATTTGTATATTACTGAGGCAATGTAATTTACTTCCAGATGTCCTTCCTATTTCTAACTTGTAAAATGTGAACATATTTTGTTTTTATTTGTCATTTAGTTGAAGGAGCATGCCCATAACTTCTGCAGTTAGATTTTGGAGAGTGATAAGGTTGATATTCAGGTTGAATATCTGACAGTTAATGTGTATATGTAAAACATGCATAAGAAGAAAATTCCAGAGAATTGGAAGCTTTGACAAAGAAGGAATGGGCAAAATTTTTTTGTGTAGAATTTGTGGAGTGAGACACAGAAAAAGAGTTGTGCACTGAGTGAGCCAGTGTGAAGTTGGTACATAACTTGTAAGTTCAGAAAAGTAGAAGCCATTATAGCAGAGTAGAAGGAACAGAATGAAGAAACTGCTTCTCTGTGGCTGTAGTGTGTTGGTTAGTGAGGCTGTAGTGTGGATAATCAGCTGAATAGCATTTTTGGATGTGGAATAGTGTGTTTATTAACACTATCTCATGACATAATAAGACAGTTCAAGCAAAAGAAATTGATAATGCTTAACTTAAAAGGTCCTAGTGAGAGAATCATAGATAATAACAAACCAAACAGAAGCCATGATATTCTCAGCTAATAATTATAACATTTATTTGTATGAAGTATTCTAGAATTCCTTTGTTTCATGAGATAATTAACAATGAATTAATGAACAGGTTAAGAATGTTCTTTGAACATTCTTAGTTTGAATGTAGGTACCTATAGACATGAATATATTTATGCATTTACAATAGGAATCAGATAGAAAGCATTTTATAAAACTTCTTTAGACATATGTCATTCTTTAGATATCTGTCATTCTATCAAACATTGTTAGACAGCTGTCATTTTATCAAATGTCATTAGACATCTGTCCTTATGTAACAACTTTCACCAGACATCTCTTATAAAACAGCTATCAACAGATATCTTGTTAAACACCTTCCATCAGACATCTGTCATAAAAAAAGCAATGATCAAATATCTCTCATAATACAATCTTCCCTCAGAACTTCATTAGACACCTGTCAGTAGGTACCTTTCATTGAGAAGTATTACTCTCATGTCTGGAACAGTGCTGTTGTTGAACACACACACACACACACACACACACACACAGACATCCTACACCACATCCAGAAAAAGGTCACTGGAGTGATAGTTATAAAGTCACTCACAAACATGCCCCAGCTTCTGATTCACAAGCATGCTGTCTCCTCCCTCTGATTTTCCTGCCACTACTATAACTCTGCTCCTCAGAGCTGGCTGGACTAAGGTCACCGACATTTAGGTATTCCTGACCCATTCATTTCTCCTCTTCTCATACCCTTGATGTGTCCCCATCTTCAACCCTGTACTAATCACCACACTTGTCTTTGTTCTGCAGGAGGTTTTCCATTGAAATTCTCTCCCAGCTCACAGGTATTGACCTGCAAATGTTCAAGAGGAATATTAATGGCATCAACCTCAATGATCAACGAGAGTTTGTAAAAAATCCATGGGTACTGTCCCTTCCCCCAGACTCAGTAAATAAAAGAAAATTATGGAGTTTCAAACTTATATCCAATAGGATATTTCCATCATTGATGAGACCTTGTCAATTCTAAGGTGAGACAGCAATATGATGCTTTGTTATGTTTCTTATTATTGCTAGAATGAAAGTAATATTTACTTACCTGAGACTTACCCCCACTGGAAAACTGTACAGTTGTACGAGAAAGTGCACCAGCTGCAGTGAAGCAACTAAATACAGGACATATGATGTTGACAGCCCCATATGCAATTAACTCCTGCAAAAAACAAGACAATAAACTTCAGGTATAAAACTGGTAAATATGTCTTCTTCTTTCCAATATCTAGGACAAAGAAACTCACTGTCTACATTGGGAGGCCATTAAAATAAACACACCAGATTGTTCATTTACCTTGAGCTCCATGGCCACTAGTGGGTGTGCTTTTGGTCTACATCAGCTTGTTTGCTATGGGCCACATATTTGCCATGCAGAGGTTTTTGTTCAAATGCTTTTTACTTTGCCATTGATTTCACCTTCTTTGCAACAACAGTTGCTACACTTCCATCATGCTGTTCAATCTGGACATTATGCATGAATTCATTAGTACATTTTTTGCTCTCCTTCATGACAGAATGAAGCTTCTTATGTCACTTGTGGTTTTTAACGAGGTTTAGCATCCAGTTGATAGATATTTCAAGATATTTGGCCAGTCCAATAGTAGTGGTTTTGTAAGAGATTTCAAATTCAATCATGCCTCAACTTCTTTGGACTCTGGGAAGGTAAAGATGATCTGTATCTGCCTCTGAGTGGTGCATCTTATTGCAAGTTGGCAGCTTAAGGATTTTCCTGTCAATCTTCCTTATTTCACTCATATTCTAGTCCAACACATTGAAACTGTAAATAACAACTGGAACTGCTAAGGAATTTATAGTAACACCTTGTTATGTGCATTTAACTCGGATCATTATTGTCTTTATCATTATCATTATTATTAAGGTAGCAAGCAGGCAGAATCATTAGCACGTGGGATAAACTGCTAAGTTGTATATTGTTTGTCCTTATGTTCTGAGTTCAAATTCCACCAAGATCAGCTTTGACTTTCATCCTTTCAGAATCAATGAAA
Source organism: Octopus bimaculoides (assembly GCF_046866305.1). Classification (NCBI taxonomy): domain Eukaryota; kingdom Metazoa; phylum Mollusca; class Cephalopoda; order Octopoda; family Octopodidae; genus Octopus; species Octopus bimaculoides. The sequence continues at coordinate 24,231,171 of NC_142934.1, read as the reverse complement.
TAAGTACAAGTTGATCAATGGGATTGATGTAATCAACTAGCTTCCTTTCCCCAAAAATTTCAGGCCTTATGCTTATAGTAGAAAGGATTATTATTATTATTATTATTATTATTTGAATTCAGATACTGCTGAGATCAACTATGCCTTTCATCCATTTGATGTCAATAAATTAAGCACCAGTAAAACACTGGGGTCAATGTGTTCAACTAGTTCTCTTCTCCCAAATTTTTGCATAAACAGAAGAAATAGAAGATTGTAATGTTTACATGTTATTGATGTTTAGCCCTTGGCTCCAAGTCAGCCCTGATTGAGCAGACCTATGATTAAAGTGTTCCAGCATTGACCGTCACATATTTTACACAGATGCATGGCAAAAAAAGTATATTGGGCTATGTGGCCAGTTCCACATAAAAGCATCTGTGCTGGTGTTGTGTAAATGCACCCATGCCAGTGGCATGTACAAAGTATTCAGAACTGAATACGAAAGTGGTTGGTGTTAAGAAGAGCATCCAGTTGTAGAAACCATGCTACCACAGACAATTGGACCCCGAACATCTCCCAGCTGGCCAGCTCGATGTCAAATCCATGCTAGCATAGAAAGCGGATGTTAAACACTGATGATGATGATGATGATGATGTTATTGAATTTAGAAAGAGGTGGAGAGAGAGAGAGAGACAGACATAAGCTGGAGTAGTCATGCCTCTCCTCTACAGCAAGACACCTGTTCCTGTCACTTTATCCTACTTTAACCTCTCAAGACTTGACATAGAGTCACCTCCCTTAATACTACACCTCCACTCTGTCTAGTGGCTTCTGTAAAGTGGTTGGCATTAGGAAGAGCATCTGGCTGTAGAAAACACTGTCAAAGCATACATTGGAGCTCAGTGCAGTCATCTAGCTTATCAGACCCTGTTGAACTATCTAACCTATGCTTCACTTACCCCAACAGGTCTTCGCAAGTGCAGTTTATTGTCCAATGATTGAAGGGTACTCTTAAATGGGCTGGTTATATTGCACTGGCATAGGCCATGCTTACGGTCTCACTTGGCTTGCCGGGTCTTCTCAAGCACAGCATATCTCCAAAGGTCTCGGTCACTTGTCATTGTCTTGGTGAAGCCCAATGTTTGAAGGTCGTCCTTCAACACCTCATCCCAGGTCTTCCTGGGTCTACCTCTTCCACAGGTTCCCTCTACTGCTAGGGTGTGACACTTTTTCACACAGCTGTCCTCATCCATATGCAACACATGACCATACCAGTGCAGTTGTCTCTCTTGCACACCACAACTGATGCTTCTTATGTCCAACTTTTCTCTCAGAGCACTTACACTCTATCATGTATGCACACTGACTTTACACATCCAGCGGAGCATACTAGCTTCATTCCTTGCAAGCTTATGCATGTCCTCAGTAGTCATGGCCCATGTTTCACTGCCATGTAGCATGGCTGTTTGCATGCATGCATCATGCAGTCTACCTTTACTTCCCAGTTAGCCTTCTTTTGATATTGCTGCACCTCTTATGTGTCCATAGCATAGATTGGGTACATCTTATGGAGTTTCTACCTACGCCTTTTCTACAGGTTGAGCAGGGCCATCTACCTGAAGGGATTTGTGGTTTGTCTGCCTTGCTACTTATTAAGACTTTGGTTTTTGCTAGATTGACTCTAAGGCCCTTCGATTCTTGAATTCCTCTGTTATTACTTGGATGACTATGATGAATAAGAGGGGGCTGATCCTTGGTGGACTCCTACTCCTAACCGGAATTCTTCACTGTACTCGTTGCCAACCCTCACCTTACTGACAGCATCCCTGTACATGGCTTGTACAGCTCTCATTAAACACTCATCTATCCCTAGTTTCTGCATTGTCCACCAGATAAGGGATCAGGGAACCCTGTCAAAGTCTTTCTCCATGTCAACGAAAGCCAGGTAAAAAGGTTTATCTTTGGCTAGGTATTTCTCCTGCATCTGTCTTCCCAGAAATATAGCATCAGTGGTGCTTTTCCCTGGCACAAAGCCAAACTGCATTACGTCTAGACTGACTCTCTCCCTAATTAGTTGGGCTAAGCAGCATTCATATTTTAAGTGCAATTGGTGTGCTTCATCATTAATACACCACCATAACACAGATTGATGTCTGATTGGAAAAACAGCTTACCTTATTAGCATTGATGTAGTAGCCTTCTTTCCGTGCAATTATAACAGCAACAGATATTGACTGAGCAAAGGCTACAAGACCAATTATGACACTCTGAGAAATGTAATCTGCAGCATAAGAGATGTCAGGCATAACTGGCATAGGCAACCTGGAAGACAAAGGGAATGGAGAAACAAAACTTTATCAACAAGATAGGAAATTTTATAGAGTTTTAACTAAAAATAGGTAACATAACAGTAAATACATGTTCACCCTTTTGATACCAACCCACAAGAGACTGTCTTTGGTGCAAATTTCCTGCTTTAAAGTAATATAAATTAAAACCTATCAAAATTTTATATTAATATATGTTGCAAACACCTGCTTAATAATGAAAAAAGTTATTTTACTAAATTCATTATTTTCAAAAAGTGAAATGAAGGTGGTGTATTTCGATAGAAGTATGGTAACAAGCAACTTAAGGAATATTAGAACTGATAAAGTTTGAAAATATTTGGCTATTTGTTGGATCAGAGGTCACTGTTATAATTAGGGTTTTAGGGTATATGTCAAGGTGGAACCAATTTTGGATGTAGGTCTTGGTAGTCATAATAAATATTTAAAAGCAAACATCCAACAACTGAAGGAATAAGACTAAAAAAAAAAAAAATCCAGAGGAGTTGGGAACTTAGTGAATTAAATAAAGTGTAGTGTGTCTGAGATGAGTGTCACCTTGAGTGTCTGAAATGGGAAAAGTGTGATGTGCTTAAGTTGTGTGTAGCTCAATGTTATGTGACTAAGCAAGGGCAAGTGTTGAGTGTCTCTGAAGTGAGAAAAGTGTAGGGTGTTGTGGCAAAAAGCCAGTAGTTATGTGTAACTATGATAACTATACTGTGGGGTGGTGTAACTGAAGTGAGTGGAAATTGGAGTGAAATTATGGGGAATATGATTTAAGAATCAGTCAAAAATTAAGATGTAGTCCAATGTGTTTTAGGCAATGTGTTAATGGCAGAGACATTCAATATAACAGAAGCAGATGATATGACAATTCAGGACACAGACAGAAAATTTTCAAGGTAGCCTAAAATTGCTTTTGGAGCCTGAGAAACGAAAGGACCTTTCAAAATACAAGAGGGTTATCAGTTATTTTCTCCTTTTTAATAAGGGGAACCATCGGATATTTAAAGGCTTTCTCCTTGGTTTTCAGGGCCTTGGCTGATGTACTGTCTGAACCCCACTCTTATTAGTTTGGCTACAGGAGATTACAGTGTAACAGTAAAGGCCACAATATGTAGTGTAACAGTAAAGTCTACTAGGGTGTAGTGTAACAGTAACAGTCATTTTTATAATTATATAATCAATTTATCACATTTTCTGGAGCAGTGAAGGCACATGGCATAATGAATAAGATGCTGGGCTCATGGTCATGGGTTCGGTTCCTGAATTGGGTAGTGTATTATGTCCTTCAGCAGGATAACCAGCCAGAAATTGGTGTAGCCTTCTGCCTCTCTCCAGCTGTCACATCTTGAATGTTCTGCTGGGTTAAAGGCAGATCTACCAGAAGGATATCAGTGTTTTTAGTATATATATATAGATATCAAAAATAGTTAGCAAAAACATAGTACATGCTACCAGATGATAACCATATGCGAATAATGATTGTTTCTTTTGGGGGGGGGGGCATTCAATGTACTATTTATCAAGTATGTGCATGAATGAGTACATACAGTCACACATTTTTTCTGTTTAAATATTCTATACTATCCCATCACAAAATATGTGTATGAATGTGTATGTATGTATGCATGTATGTATGTATGTATTCATGCATGCATGTGAGTGTGTGCATGTTTGTGTTTCCTTGATTTGACATCATACAAATGAGTGTCTGTGATATAAGCAGTGACGTCCATTTCCAATATTGTGCAGAAACTTGTGTGGTCATGAGCAAATATTACCTTGCTTGGAAACAGGTGAGGGTGGACAACAGGAAGGGCATGTAGATGTTAAAGCAATGATGAAGAGGACAATGATTTCTAAATAATAAACTAGTTTCTAAAGGACCAACAAGCAATGCCAAAGGATATAATTTGACTACAGATAATGAGTAACAAGACAGAAATATTTAGAGTTAACTAAACCTAAATATTTTTTTCCTTAATCAAATTATTTCTACTTATTGTGATTATTTCTGATGTTGAAGCAATTAAATCAACATTTTTAATACAGCATTAAAATTTTAATCTTACCCAGATGGAATATTTCCAATAACAACAAAGTTATTTTTCTCATGGAGTTTCAAATAATATGAGACAACTGTTGAAAAAATCACCTGCAAGCATATATATATATATATATTTGTGTGTGTGTGTGTGTATACATACATACATACATACACACACACACACACACACACACACACACACATATATATATATATATATATATATATATATATATATATATATATATATATATATATATATATATATTTAAATATAAAATTGGAACAAAAACCCAATAGAGAGCATTAAAACATTTGGAGAGATAGATGATACATAGGCAGACAAGAGAAACAACAATTAGAAGGACAGGCAAAAAAAAAAGACAGGTCATTCTTTGCGTTCTTTCATCAGTCAAGTCCCAGAAATCATGACCATTTCGGGCAATATATATATATATATATATATATATATATATATATATATTTATATATATATATATATATACACACATATATATATATATATATATATATATATATATATATATATATATATATATATATATATATATATATATATATATATATATATATATATATATATGTATGTATGTATGTATGTATGTATGTATATATTTATATGTATATATGTATGTGTGTATAGACTATATATTATTATTGACTAATTTTTCTATGCACTAGGCCACTGGTAGTAAAAATTTCGGATCTATTTCTAAACGGGGGCACCAGTATTTTCTTAACGAAACACTAACGAAACACTTTGAAACTTGGGACACTGGTAGAATGTGTCATATAAAACATCTTTTACAGTCTTCTTAACAAAAAAACGTACATCGCAAGTTATTCCATGTTAAAGTTGTCGTATTTTTGTAATTTCAACCAATCACTGACGTCTATTCAGCTGAATAGAGTTACTGCTGGCCGGTCATAAAAATGTTATTCCCTGTGACATATTTCATCCGGTCTAATCGTAATTTATACGCATATATTGTTTATATAATAAATTACGCTGTGCGTATCTATGTGTGTAACAATTTTAGAGTTCGGATTCTAGAGTTAGGGTTAGTTTTAGGGTTAGGGTTAGGGTTAGGTTTAGGGTTAACAGTCTAGTTAGGGTTAGGGTTAGGGGATTAATACGATATACACCGTTACAGCGCTAACTGTTTTCAACTGAATAGACGTCAGTGATTTGTAGAAATTATCGAAATAAGACAATTTTTTACATGAAATAAATTCGAATACAAAAATTTTTTTCTGTTCTATAACACAAAATAGATAAGTATACGAAGTTTGAAAGTCTTTCGGTACCAAAAACACTACATAAAACATAAATGAAAACTGGTGCCCCCGTTTTGAAATAGATCCAAAATTTCTAAAATTTTTCTTATCCTGATATTATTAATTATATGTGTGTGTGTGTATATATATATATATATATATATGGGAGAATATACAAATAATAACAACAGACGAGGACAGGTGGTGTAAATAACAAAAGTATATATTAGTATGACGCTCGGGAATACGGAAAGTCTTTGACGTTTCGAGCTACGCTCTTCAACAGAAAGAATACGGAGACAAGGAGAAAAACACGGAGAAAAAAAATTGAATAGTGTTCAGTCAACGGTATATATATATATATATATATATATATATATATATATATATATATATATGGGTGTGTATGTGTGTGTGTGTTTGCTGAGGGTAGAAAGTTCAAACTGGGAGATATATTGAAAGCATTTCTAGAAGTCAAAGTGATCTAATGTGTGATGACAGGACTTGATGTACAAGTTCAGGGTGCTGAACTGACTAGGGCTTGGTATCTAGTAAAACACTCGGTGTCCCAGGTCTGTGAAGCAATCAGAGGTATTCAGTATAGGAGCTGTGCCATTATAAAAAAAATGTTCACCATTTTGTGCAATGTAAAACCATCCTGAATCCAAGTCTGAAATACATTGCTAAGATGCAGTGGTTTTAAGGTTGTGTAGGTGTATGTGTAGGGGGTGTTATGTGAACACTGTTGGTGGTGCAAGCAAGAAGGACAGCAGGAGAAATGTGTAGTAGGAAAGAAGTGGAGGAAGGAGAATTCGGAGGAGGAAAATGAGGATGGGAAGAGGCAAAAAGAAGGTTAGATCAGGAAGGGTAAGAGCTGGGGATGGGGTTGTGGTTGTGGCGGTGGGGAGTAGTGGCTACCAGAGGTGTAGGATTAATGATTGAGTAAAGCAGTGGAAAAGTAGATGAATAAAGTGACAGATGAAACAGAGGAAGTGAGTAAGAAATGGATAAAAGGGAATTGGAAAGAGGAAACCCAACAAAAGGATACTTGAAGGTACAAATCTAGGAGAGGGTGGAACAGAAGATAGCATGCAAAGAAGACAGGAAGAGTGAGATAGGATGTTTGCAATAAAGGGATGGTGTAAGAGGTGGAATGAAAGTAGAGTCAGATACTACAGGGGATAAGGCAAAGGTACAAGTATAGAATAAAGAAGGAGGTAGAGGAATGTTCTGGGGTTGGAATAGGAGGAGAAAGAGAAGGAAAAATAAATATATAAATGCAGAGGGGGAAAATATAATTAAAAAATAAAAGTTAACAACAATAAAGAAGGGTTGGGAACAGGATAAAAAAAGAAATAAGAGGGGAAGAATAGTAATTAAAAGAGGGCACAAGATAAATGAAAGTTAAAAAAAGTCAAAGATAAAGCAGAAAAAAAAAAGAGAAAAGAAAGATCATAAGAGATTGGTGCAGTACCAAAAAGTAGTAAAAAAATACCCAATGTAATTCAGATGGTAATGCAAATAGAGTTCCAAGGTGAATATCAAAGTTGGAGTTCTGAGATTGAATCTAGAGGAAATCTACATAAGTATTAAATATATGGAGTAAAGTCCAAAAACAAAGAACAATATAAAATGAAGAAAAGAAAATTATGAATATGGAATTATTTTAACACTTTATATATTAAAATTGTGTCTTTGACACTTTTGTTACCACATTTCTGTTGAAATACAGTCTTTGTTACAATTAATTTTGAAAATAATTAGGAATTTAATAAAATAACTTTATTATTATTAAATTGGGTCTCCAATAGAAGTTCTTAGTTTAGATCACTTTAAATAGGAATTTTGTTTTTAAAGAACCGGGTGTAGTCTCAGGCATGCTGGTATCAGAAGGGTTAACCAGAAGCAGATGAAAGATTTGTGAAGTCCATGTACAGAGATGCAGTCAACAAAGTGAGAGTTGACTGCATTTCTGTACATAGAAATGAGTTCAGCAAGGAATTTAGTGTGTAAATAGGTGCTCAACAAGACTCATTTTTCAGCCTCACTCCTATTTGTTATAGTTCTCCAAGTTATAACATGTAAATATATGATAGCTTATGTTACATAGATGACATAATCCAGGGGTTTTCAAACTGTGATCCGTGGACAAGACGGGGGGTCCATGGACAGCAAATACTTTTTATGGGCAATTTGATTTTAGGCCCAGGAAGACCTGGGCTGAGGTGGTGAGGCAAGACCTTCGAACATTGGGCCTCACCGAGGCGATGACTACTGACCGAGACCTTTTGAAATGTGCTGTGCGTGAGAAGACCTGGCCAGCCAAGTGAGATCGTTGCCAGTGCCCCTGGACTGGCTCTTGTGCGGGTGGCACATAAGATGCACCATTTTGAGCGTGGCCATTGCCAGTACCGCCTGACTGGCCTTCGTAGGATTTTCGAGTGAGATCATTGCCAGTGCCCCTGGACTGGCTCTTGTGCAGCTGGCACATAGAAGACACCATTTTGAACATGGCCGTTGCCAGTACCGCCTGACTGGCCTTCGTGTGGGTGACACATAAAAGCACCCACTACACTCTCTGAGTGGTTGGCATTAGGAAGGGCATCCAGCTGTAGAAACTCTGCCAAATTAGATTGGAGCCTGGTGTTGCCATCCAGTTTCACCAGTCCTCAGTCAAATCGTCCAACCCATGCTAGCATGGAAAGCGGACGTTAAACGATGATGATGATGATGATATGTTTTTTAATCGAAATATTTTAATTGACAATAAACCTATTTGTTAAATACTGTTAAATAAATAAATGTAAAAATATATGTTATTTTAAGCAAATATTTATGTATAAATTTCATAAGCGTTTATAAGGGGGTCCCTAAGGTAAAACCTGAAATATAAAGGGGTCCGCAAGTCAAAAAGTTTGAAAACCCCTGACATAATCAGTAATTACATAATTACATAATGACGATATAACCAGTAATTACAGACATAATCAATAATTACATAGTAATACATAGATGACATAATTATAATCAGTTGTTCCAAAAGTATAATTGCTGGGAAATATCTCTGCTGACATGCTTAGATTGCAAAGCAGACTGTCTGATGATTGGATTTGAACTCTGATGTTGTAGGGTAATAAAACACAGGCCATATTTGCAGTGTACTTGCAATGACTAGGAAAAAATAAAGTAAGCATGTTCTATTGCAAGTGTATTGCTAGTGTGCATGAACATCAAAGAACAAATGAGCAGAGAGAAAAATTGGATTTAAAACAAACCAGACGTAGTGTGCAAGATAGAGGATTGTGATTCTATTGACACATCATGTGTAAGGAGTATGACAGCTGTATGTGCCAAGAGCTCAAATTGGCTATAACCTGTGGAAAAGAGAAACCAAGGAAGACTTGTGAAATGATAACTGATTTCAAGATGTTAATCACTGTGCGAAATAAAGGAAGGATTGTAATAAGAAACTGAAGCTTACCATGATTAAATCAATAGGGACTGGTATTAATAACCTAGTTTTAAATTTTTCATTGATGTACACCTTGACTAAGTAGATAATCACCATGACAACAATTGATAATAGAAGTTCTGGGTAGTTACATTCTGGGAGAAGTTTTGCAACTGCCACAATTGTCTGCAAATGTTGAGGAAAATAATATGATTAAATGTATACAGCTTATAAATACTTAATCTCATGCACATTTTTATAAGGGTTTTACACAGACTATCTCATTTCTACAGCAATATTACAACTGAAATAAAATGTTTAAATGATACAATTTGACATGGCTTTTGCATGTTGGGAGAAAAGTGTTAGGGGTTAAAAGTGGGGAAATACTGACAGAAGGGAGGAACAAGGGAAGATTGATTTTCATAGGTGAGACTATGCAGGATTAAGACAGGGAATAATGCTACATTTCAAACTCATGCAAAACTAACTGGTATGGAGAAATTAATATAAAAACAAGCACAATGAGAATACAGAAAGAAAAACTGAAAAGAAGAAAGAAAATAGAAAAAAGTAGAAGAGGAAAGGTGTAAATGAAGTTGAAATGGTTGATGTGTGACTTCCTAACTTGGGTATTTTAACAGATAGAAAGAAGGAGAATTCAACAAAGGATCACAAAAAAAGCTAACCAAAGACTTGTGAGTGGATTTGATAGATGAAAGCTGAAAGAAGCCTGTTGTGTGTGTGCGCGTGCGTGTGTGCCTGCATATGTATATATATATATATATATATATATATATATATATGGGAGAATATACAAATAATAACAACAGACGAGGACAGGTGGTGTAAATAACAAAAGTATATATTAGTATGACGCTCGGGAATACGGAAAGTCTTTGACGTTTCGAGCTACGCTCTTCAACAGAAAGAATACGGAGACAAGGAGAAAAACACGGAGAAAAAAAATGGCTTTTTTATTAGTCAAATATGTCACAAGCATATTTGAACTGGTTTGAAAGTTTGTTTATTCCACAATACTGTTTCATGTGATTATTATATGTTATTAGTTAAGCCTCATGACTGAGCTCAGGCAGTAGATTGTTTCTACTGGTTTCTACTGATTTTAAATATATATATATATATATATATATATATATATATATATATATATATATATATCAGCATGGAGGAGAAGGGTCTGGAAGCTTAAAGATCCTGCGAATGGACAGAGATTTAGCGACATATTACTTGAAGCCTTTGACGAAATAGAAGGGGATATAGCCTCACACAATGTAGAAGACAACTGGAGGTTTCTACGAGACAACCTGTGCAGATCTGTGGATGGTGCAAAGTCCCCTCTCGACCCAAAATAACGTGGTGGTGGAACAATGTTGTTGACAGAGCTATTAGAGAAAAGAAACCGGGTTGGAAGGACTGGAAGAATGGTGGTAGCAGGGAATTGTATCAGACTGCCAGAGGGGAACCTAGGAGACAGGTTTATTTAGCCAGAGGGGAAGCAGATAAGAAAAAAATTGCCAATGTTCTGCACCATGAGGACCAAAGACTTGAGGTATTTCGTGTTGCAAGACAGTGTGTGAGAGAGAATCATGATGTTGTAGGAGAGAAATGTGTCTGCATGGATGATAGTTCACTTGCACTAAACGAGGCTGCAAAGAGAGAGGTTTGGAGACACCACCATGAAAGGTTGCTTAATAAAGAGAATGAATAGGAGAAAGAGAGTCTGCCGAATGTCGACCCAACAGAGGAACCAGCTATCCGAATTGATAGTACCTTGGTAGATAAAGCAATTAAGAGTAATTAAGAGTATGAAGTCAGGGAAAGCCCTCGGCCCATCAGGAATCACTGCAGAGGTCCACCAAGGTTCGGTCCTCAACCCCCTCCTATTTATCATAGTCCTCCAGGCAATAACACAGGAATTCAAGACAGGATACCCCTGGGAGCTCCTCTATGCTGACGACCTTGCTTTAATTGTTGAGTCACTATCAGAACTAGAGAAGTTTCAGGTGTGGAAGCAAAGATTGGAAACGAAGGGCCTTAGAGTCAACCTAGCTAAAACCAAAGTCTTAATAAGTAGGATCACAGACAAACCACAAATCCCTTCAGGTAGATGGCTCTGTTCGATTGTAGGTAGAAACTCAATAAGATGTACCCAGTGTAAGCTATGGACACATAAGAGGTGCAGCAATATCAAAGGAAAGCTAACTGGGAAGATAGTTTTTGTATGTGGCAGATGCTCAGGAGCAATAAACACTGAAAATGTGCAGAGAACAAATTCTACCACATTCCAGGTAGAAAAACTAGAAGTAGTTAATAGCTTCCGTTACCTAGGTTACCAAGCCAGTAGCGAGGAAGGGTGCGCTGAAAGTGTAGCTGCTAGAATAAGAATAGCCTGGGTAAAGTTCAGAGAGCTCTTACCTCTGCTGGTGACAAAGGGCCTCTCGCTCAGAGTAAAAGGTAGACTGTATGACGCATGTGTACGAACAGCCATGTTACATGGCAGTGAAACATGGGCTGTGACTGCTGAGGACATGCATAAGCTCGCAAGGAATGAAGCCAGTATGCTCTGCTGGATGTGTAATGTCAGTGTGCATACTCAACAGAGTGTAAGTACCTTGAGAGAAAAGTTGGATGTAAGAAGCATCAGATATAGTGTGCAAGAGAGACAACGGCACTGGTATGGTCATGTGGTGAGAATGGATGAGGATAGCTGCATGAAAAAGTGCCACACCCTAGCAGTTGAGGGAATCTGTGGAAGAGGGAGGCCCAGGAAGAACTGGGATGAGGTGGTGAAGCACGACCTTCAAACATTAGGCCTCACTGAGGCAATGACTAGTGAGCATCTAATGAGGATGAGGATGGTGATAAGGTGCGATTTGAGAGAAATTTGACTGCTATTTTCAGCAGGTCAAGTGACCACACAAATAATCCTTTATTGGCTCAAGGAAGAAATATACAAATGTGACAAGAACAAAATTAGGTGGTATGTTGTTGTGCAGCAGCAGATCACTTCTTATCAAAGTAGGCAAGTGATGACAAAGCAGTTGACAAGCTTTGTAATATTCATAATAGCAATACTAAAAGAGGTCAAGTGGGGATATATCAAGTATGATGATGAAAGAGTTTCTTTCTTTGTTTTTCAGTAAGAGCTTTTAAGGCAACAAATTGGTAGAGTCATAAGAACATTGGATAGAATACATCACAGTATTTGCTTTGGAATCTCAACAGCCTGAGTTCAAATCCCACCAAGGTTAACTTTGCCTTTCACCCTTTCAGAGTCAATGAAAATAGAATCAATACAGGGTGGTGAATTGGCAAAACTGTTATAGGATCTCACATTGTGGTATTGCATTGTGGTGTTTCCTTTGGCTATTTGCATTCTGATATCGATGCCTGCAATGCCAATGGCGTCAAGTTGTACCAGCCCTAGTCGGTAGCCTACCCCTTGGATAAACACTGGCAGCATGGAGCAAGGTACACACAAAGTAGCAAGAATCAACATAATGCAGTATAAATGTACACACCTTTATTAAGATTATTATTATTGTTATTCCTACAAATATCATCTGCCTTCAGGGTTTGTTAAGTAAGTCTATATTGCATAATAAGAGTAAATTTTCTTGGAAATTCTAAGATAACTCGAGTCCTTCATATTACTATGTCACTGTCGCTTTCAGATCTTTTAAAATGTTTTCTCATGTTAACCCTGTTGTTGCCATATTTTTGTTGAAATATACTGTCTTTGTCACAATCAATTTTAAAAATAAGAAAGAATTTAGTAAAATAACTTTTATTATTATTATGCTGGGGTATGAAACATAAATTAATATAGAATTTTGATGGAATGTTTTAATTTAGATCACTTTAAAACAGAAAATTAGCATAAAAAACCAGGGGAGGTCTCAGGCAGGTTGGTATCGATATTGAAGAATTTAGTGAAATAGCTTTATCATCATTAAGCTGAGGTTTGGAACATAGCCACAAACAGGGCTGTGTAGTAAGGAACAGGTGTGAATGTATGGTAAAAAGTTTGCTTCCCAATCACATGGTTCTGGGCTCAGTTCCATCGCATGGCACCTTGGAAAGTGTCCTCTACTACAGCCTGGGCCAACCGAAGCCTTGTGAGTGAATTTGGGAGATAGAAACTGAAGGAAGCCCATTGTGTGTGTGTGTGTGTGTGTGTGTGTGTGTGTGTGTGTGTGTGTGCATGTGTGTGTGTGTGTGTCTGTCTGTCTTTGTCCCCTACTACTGATTGATAACTTTTGTTATGCTTACATCCCTGTAACTTAGCAGTTTGGTGAAAGAGACCAATAGAATAAGTATCAGGCTTTAAAAAAAAGTATTATGATGGTCAATTCATTCAACTAAAATCCTTTAAGGTGGTACCTCAGCATGGTGATAGTGTAATGATTGAAACAAATAAAAAATAAGGAGAAAAGAAAGATAGAATTTGGATGGAAAGGTTTTTCTTTAAATTGCTGTAAAACAGGAAAACTCTACCACAGAACCAAGGGCAATCTCAGATAGTATCAAAAGGATTAAGATTTAGTTCTTTTAGAAAACAGCAGACATGCAACTCAGCTGTTTATTTTTCTGGTTCCTGAGATGCAATCTCACTCGACAACCATGAAACAGTAGCTTAACACTGACCAATTCACAAACTGGTCACCTTTTAAAAATCACATCTTCCTTAGTTCCAGTCAAAGATACCGATTCTTCTCCACAGTGACAAATTTTCCTTCTCTCTGCTCTTCTGAACTAATAGTCACTTCTCTGTATAGATATATTCTTTACAAGATAACTTTCATGTCACTGATCAGTTCATAGGTTCTCTCTCTCTCTCTCTCTCTTCCTCCCTCCCTACCTCTCAGTCTCTGGCTCTTTTTCTCCTGCTCCTCCTCTGTTTCCAGCACTCTCTTCAACTCTCTATCTCTCCAGCTCTCTCCATCTCTGTCTCTCACCCCAACTCTCTCCTTTTCTCTGTAGCTCTCTCCCTCTTCAGTTCTCTTTCACCTCATCTCTTTCACACTCTCTCTTTCTCTCCTCCTTTTTCGGTCTTCTTCTCTCTCTTTTCCTCTCTCACTCTCTCTTACTCCAGTTCTCTTTCACCTCACCTCTCCCTCTCTTTCTCCTTCTCCCCCTCTCTATCTAACATGCAAAATATATTAAATAACTCTATTGTTGGTTTCTTTTATCTCTCTACATTTGCATATCATGTCCTCTAATTTATGTCACAAAATATGTACACACATCATTAAAAATATATGTATTTTTACAGTTGGATTTGTGTTCTCTAGTTACAAACCTTTTGTGTTTATATGTAATGTGATATTCTTAGAAAACAATACATTATCTGTTTTCAACTGTAAAGTAATGAAAAAAAAATTTCCCCTGCAGTTATTTAATCCTAAGCACATGTATGCTGACTTGTCTGCTCTATGATTATGGTGTATTTCAATTACATATCTGTAAACATGCTGGAACATTCCAATTTCTGCTGTGAAGCATTTCTCAGAAACCTCTCTATTTTATACACTATGCACATAGATCAATGTTGTAGAATAAATAAATCATTTCAAATATGTTTGATATATTTGACCAGTAAATAGGTTGTTTTTACTAGGGTTTGCCAGGGGAAAATTTTTGCTTGAGGCAACAGGTGTCAAAACACCAACAAGTCATCTCAGGGCACCCTCTAGTAGACTGACAAATGTATTTCTTGCCATTTGGCTATCATAGGTAGCACTAGGGAGACAAACTTAAAATGACTTTGGAGATTACAGCTTCCTTATAGAAAATCAGTAGAAACTATTTACTGACTGCAAGAATTTTTTCACAGCAGACTGCAGTAAAAATGGCTTTTTTATTAGTCAAATATGTCACAAGCATATTTGAACTGGTTTGAAAGTTTGTTTATTCCACAATACTGTTTCATGTGATTATTATATGTTATTAGTTAAGCCTCATGACTGAGCTCAGGCAGTAGATTGTTTCTACTGGTTTCTACTGATTTTAAATATATATATATATATATATATATATATATATATATATATATATATATATATATATATAGTGGTGTACAATTTATATGGTGTAAAATGTATTAAAATATAAATGACCAAAGAAATATGGAATAAATGATATGTCCAAATTAGAATAACTAGTTAACTCTTTCTAGAAAATGACAATTTTATTTTACTTACCTTTGGTACACTAAGCACTCCAGTGTAACGTTGCACTGTTAGCCCTAAGATGTACTTCAATTGACTGCTGATTATATATATAGCAACACCACAAGAAAATCCACTTACAAGAGAGTCGGACATCAGTCGAACAATAATACCCATGTTTAAAATACCCATTAATAGCTAAAAAGAAAAGATTGAGGAAGATATTAGTTAACCAAAAATTATTTGTACTCCTTTCATTCACAATGCTTCCATACACCATATCACTCACAGGGCTTCCATATATAAAAAAACAATATCTCGGATTAGTGGAAGAATGTTCAAAAAAGTATTCCTTCATTAATGCTTAAGATCCTGTTGATTTCTAAGTCAAGTGGTCCAGTTCTGTAATGATTGCATCACAAAACAGAAATAAATGACAGAAGAATGGATCAAAATTTTCTCTCTAACTGAATGTAAACAAAGTTAGTATGATTCCTGTGCACTTCAAGATGACTTATGCAGTCTTATATAGTACTGTGTTGTAAAGGAAGTTATGAGTTTAGAACTAAAATGCAAAGTTCTGAGCTTTTTAGCACCTGTCCTTTTTATTCATAATACAAATTTCTTGGTAGCAAAAAGAGAGTAACATTAATTTTAATCTAGACTAGGAATTAGCAAATCCTTACGTCCCCACCTCATGAATCTTTGCAAATTTCTAAAATAAAATTAAAATGTATAATTAATGATAAATTTCTTGAGTTAAAAACAATATTCCTTAATTTTTTTCTGTCATTAATTTAAAGAAATTTAATGAAATTAATAAAGAACAGTAAAAATTCAATCATATAATTGGAATATTTAATGTGAAATATGTCATTGGATAATACTTGTTATTGCATTGATTTTAAGTAGAAATTAATAAGTTTTTAACTATAAATTACAGCATCCTTCTAGATCTATTCTATGTTGTTTCAATGTCATCATAAAAAGTGTGCACTTGTCCTTAATAGGCTTACCAATTGGCCAAGTTGGCACTGCATGTTCACTAGGATATGCCGATGACACGATATCTACTAAGGTGTTTTGAATTTTCATATTGTATTTCAGACGGACCTTTGTTTATTGAATCTTATTCATGTACAAAAAACAGTTCACTAATAATCCTGTATCCTTAATACCTGAAATCATTTCAAGTGTTTATAGCCACATAGATCCCAGAGGTCAATACTGACTACTTTGCTGACCTCTGAAGACAGTGTAATATACACCTTGTCAGTTACAAGTTTTTGTAATCCTACATTTGAATCACTTAGCTATTACATCTCACAAGCATAAACTGTCTCCCCCAACTCCTTTGGCGATTAAAGAAAAATCTGATGCAAACATTAGTCAATGGGTGTATTCCTGTTCAGGGAACTTTTTTTGAAATAAATCACAATAGGCGCAGGAGTGGCTGTGTGGTAAGTAGCTTGCTTACCAACCACATGGTTCCGGGTTCAGTCCCACTGCGTGGCACCTTGGGCAAGTGTCTTCTTCTATAGCCTCGGGCCGACCAAAGCCTTGTGAGTGGATTTGGTAGACGGAAACTGAAAGAAGCCTGTCGTATATATGTATATATATATATATATATATATATATATATATAAATATATATATATATATATATATATATATATATATATATATATATATACACATGTGTGTGTATATGTTTGTGTGTCTGTGTTTGTCCCCCCAACTTCGATTGACAGCTGGTGTGTTTACGTCCCCGTAACTTAGCGGTTTGGCAAAAGAGACCAATACAATAAGTACTAGGCTTACAAAGAATAAGTCCTGGGGTCGATTTGCTCAACTAAAGGCGGTGCTCCAGCATGGCCGCAGTCAAATGACTGAAACAAGTAAAAGAGTATAATAGGATCAGTGCAATTGCCTACCTGAGTTATACCACTAATTACAGTCACAGCCATAGCAAATTTTATCTTCTCAGTCTCAAGTTGGGATATCTTCTCTGGAGAGATTGTAATATTTTCTGGAAAGATCTCTGAAGTGGAGACATTTAATAGTCGTGGGCCCATAGACATGACAGATTCTCCATTAGAGCTGAACCGTTCATTTATTAGGGAACCAATCAACAAACTAACAACAACAATGGTACCTGGGAATCAAAGAAAAACTTGTGTAATAACGACAACAACAATGACAACAATAATAATAATATAATAAATGAACATCAGCATTCCTTCTAAATCTTTATATTTTGAGTTCAAATCCCATAAAGGTCAACTTTGCCTTTTATCCTTTTAGGTATGATAAAAAAGGAATGTCAGAATCTAGATAACATCCCAGGAGAGCCATGTCTCAGAGAAGTCCTAAAGAGTGTGCTGACAAGTACTGCACACATCCTTGGAAAAACCCTATCAATTTAAATGTCTGTGTTGTATTACATGAAGATATTTTGCTACCATCCCTGCCACTTCTCCTCAAGCTTGCAGTCATACTGTGTAACATCTCTTATCCTTCCCCTAAGACGCTGGGTGTGTCTTGGCAAGTGATTGTAGCAAACATGTAGATTAAAAATAAATAATAATCCTTTCTAATTTTTGCACAAGTCCAGCAATTTTAGGTTTGTCAATTACATTAATCCTGGTACTTGACTGGTACTTTATTTCATCAACCCTAAAAAGGATAAAAGATAAAGTTGACTTTGATAGGATTTGAACTCAGAATATAAAAATTTGAAAGAAATGTTGATAAGCATTTATATGTACTAGTAGTAGTAGTAGCAGTCCTTTCTTCTAGGCCTGAAACTTTGGGGGAGTAACTAGTTGATAATATTGACTCCAGTATTTGACTGTTACTTTTTTTCATCAACCCTAAAAATCATTAAAGCAAAGTTGATCCTGATGGGATTTGAACTCAGAATATAAAGATTTGAAAGAAATGCTGATAAGCATTTATATGTAGTAGTAGTAGTAGTAGTAGTAGTAGTAGTAGTAGTAGTAGTAGTAGCAGCAGCAGCAGCAGCAGCAGTAGTAGTAATAGTAATCCTTTCTTTTATAGGCACAAGGTCAGAAATTTTTGGGGAGTAACCAGTTGATTACATCAAGTCCATTTATTTGACTGGTACTTATTTTATTGACCCTGAAAAGATGAAAGGCAAAGTTGACCTTAGTGGAATTTGAATGTAAAGACATGAAATGCTGCTAAGCATTTTGTCTGGTATGCTAAAGATTCTCCTAGCTTACTGCTTAAAAGATACTCATAAAAATAATAATAAGAATACTCCTTTCCACTGCAGGCACAAAGCTTGAAATTTGATGGGACGGGACTAGTCAATTACATCAACTCAATGCTCAACTGGTACTTATTTCATTGACTTTGAAAGAATGAAAGACAAAGTTGAACTCAGTGGAATTTGAACTCAGAATGTAATGACAGATAAAATGTGCTCTCGCCATCGCTTGATAACTGATGTTGGTGTGTTTATATCTCCATAACTTAGCAGTTCGGCAAAAGAGACCAACAGAATAAGTACTAGGCTTACAAAGAATAAGTCCTGGAGTTGATTTGTTTGACTAAAGGCGGTGCTCCAGCATGGCCACAGTCAAATGACTGAAACAAATAAAAGAATGAAATGGGTAAACAAACAAACCATGACTGGTGTTTAGCTGCAACAGTAACATGTATTGCATTGCTTAATGTATTGTTAAGATATCAAAGAGAGAAAGAAAGAAAAAGAGAGAGAGAGGGGTGTAATATGCAGATGGAGATTAACTTACCCATAGAAAGATGTTTGGATGTTCCAAGGAAAGCATATAAAATAACAGGGAAAAAGCCCATGTAGAGTCCAATGACTGGTGGAAGATTTGACAGCATTGCATATGCCATACCTGAGGTGTACAAAATAATGGCAACTGTTAAAATTTGTAGTGATCTTAATTAGGACAAGGGTGGTACATAAACAAACAGACATGTCTAGCTTCAGGCTACTTTAATGCTCTCAAACACCACAGTCATAACACTGACACAATGGTTACAGTATTGAAACAACACTGTCACAACACTGACATAATAGTTACAATATTGAAACTACACTGTTACAATACTGACACTACACTGTCACAGTATTACAACAGTGAAACAACACTGTCACAACACTGAAACAGTGGTTACAGTATTGAAACTACACTGTCACAACATTGACACTACACTATCACAACATCAATCTCTGTCACAACAATGGCACAGTGGTCACAATATTGACAATACATTCCAATAACATTGATGCTACTATACTGTTACAAAGCTGGTACTAAACTGTTACAGCACTAATACTACAGCACAATATGGGCACAAGATCAAAATTATATTATCACACCAATTGATAATATGTAGTCACAACACTGACATTATACTGTTAAATGACACATTAATCTGTCACAACAGTAACACTGCACTGTTACAACACTATCTCAACATTGACAAAATGTTATTAGAACATTTATACCACACTAGCACAACACTTATACAACACTGTCACAACACTGACATTAAAATATTACAATATTGACATTACACTGTTATAAGACACACTATGCTGTCACAAATACATGCACACGTAAACACACTCATGTGCATATAAATGCACTAATTTGCATGTAAGAGTGCACAGTTACACACACTCTCACATGC
This sequence comes from Octopus bimaculoides, assembly GCF_046866305.1. Classification (NCBI taxonomy): domain Eukaryota; kingdom Metazoa; phylum Mollusca; class Cephalopoda; order Octopoda; family Octopodidae; genus Octopus; species Octopus bimaculoides. The sequence continues at coordinate 24,211,175 of NC_142934.1, read as the reverse complement.
ACACACATGAATACAGATATACAACACATGCACACATAAACGCACTTATTTACACAGACACACACATCCACATATGTACACACATACATACACATGCATACTCACATGTACACAGATATATAGACACACACACATAAATATGCAGTCTCCCTCTCTCTCTCTCACACACACACACGCGCACACACACTCTCATGACTACTGACCTTGCGGTAACTGCATGAAGCCAACAGTAATTCCCGAAATGAAATCACCAAGGAAGAACGCTTTCAGTTGGTAAGTTTGAATTACATTAATGATAGGGAGCATCCCCAAAAGATCCCTTTTACTGCACTTCATTTTATTCCTGAGGTAGAAACCCAACCTAGCATGCCACCTAAGTGGTGTAATCTCTTTTTGAAATGTTTTAATGAATTCATCTGTCTTATATACTGGGCGCTTGATATTAATGAAACATCTGTCTGATGAGTCTGTCATTTGGCGTTGAATAGCTGGTGAAGGATTAAAGCCACACTGTTCTGTTACCTTGTAGATACCTGAAAACAAAACAAAAAAAAAACAAAAAGAATTTGATATACAGTTGAATAAGTGTGAAACTGAAATATTGCTGGAGCAGTCTATGTCAAACTAGCACTGTTATTAAATCTAGTTATAAATGTTTAGAGTGGAGGTGCAATGGCCCAGTGGTTAGGGCAGCGGACTCGCGGTCATAGGATCGCGGTTTCGATTCCCAGACCGGGCGTTGTGAGTGTTTATTGAACGAAAACACCTAAAGCTCCACGATGCTCCGGCAGGGGATGGTGGTGAACCCTGCTGTACTCTTCCACCACAACTTTCTCTCACTCTTACTTCCTGTTTCTGTTGTGCCTATAATTCAAAGGGTCAGCCTTGTCACACTGTGTTATGCTGAATATCCCCGAGAACTACGTTAAGGGTACACGTGTTTGTGGAGTGCTCAGCCACTTGCACGTTAATTTCATGAGCAGGCTGTTCCGTTGATCGAATCAACTGGAACCCTTGACGTCGTAAGCGACGGAGTGCCAACAACAACAAATGTTTAGAATATGAAAGATTTAAATCTTTTTGTTTTTTTTTAAAACCAACCTGTTGGAAACAAATCTGGTTTTATGACACAAACTCATTTTTAAAAAATTATCTTAATTAAAACTTTACATCAAAATTTCAAGTTAATTTATGTTCCAAACACCAGCTTGATAATATCAAAGTTATTTTAATAAGTGGTGTATTATTTTCAAAATTTATTGAAACAAAGACTGTGTATTGCAGCAAAAATATGATAATGAATGAGTTAAGGGCCGGTATCGAGTGAGCTGTAGAAAACTGAAATGGTGTTTCTGACACTTGAATCAGTAAGGAGATGTGTTGTTTTAGCCTTAAGTCAGTTCTGATTAAGAAGATATGTAAAAGGATGTTCCATCTGTGACCATCATGCCTTTCTAGGAATACATTATTCAATGTGTCCTAAGATAGTAAGGTGTGATTTGAGGGAAATCAGGCTGCTGTTTCTAGCCAGTTGAATGACATAGTAAAGGTCTGCTCAAACACTAACAACAGCAACAATAGTGTCAGCAATATTTTTAACTGTCAGTAATGATGATGATGTTCATGTTATTGTTGATTAACCAAGGACAGCTCAGTTTAATTGTTGAATTCTTCTTCCCTAGAAATACATATGGTTGCTGAAGAGGGGCATCAGTCAAGAACAAGAAGATACAATTCTACACACCAGCCAAGAGGGCAGCCTCTCAGACTGTTTCCTAAGGTTTGTATAATCCCCTGTACTATTGTCTCTGCTGGGAAACCTTTTCCACCAATACTCTTTCTTGTCAGAAGAGTTAGCATGCATTTCACTGTAATAGTTTGTTAAAGGCACCCGAAGAACAGGTAGTATTTTAAAATTAGCTAGGGTGGTGGGTGTATTACACTTCCTCCCACAAAAATAAATAGCAGTGTTGTTTTGTTGTGACAACATCCTTGAAGAAAGACATCTCAGTCAGTAAACAACAAGCTTCACCTTGAGAAACACTAGTTTCATACCTTTGTAAAAACAAAGTTGAAAGATTTTTTACCCTAATTCTAACTTTAACCCTTTAGTATTTAAACTGGCCACATCCAGCCCAAATAATCTAATCGTTTTATGTTCAAACAGGCCAGACCCAGCGCCTCACACTTACCCAACCATATTCTAAAAATAAGCAATCACATCAAAATCTCAAAGCTACATGATAATGCACAGTGAATTCAAAACAATATGAATAAATAAGCATTGAATTTGACAGAATAATCTGAAACTTTAAACCAATACATTAAAATGACTTGTACTAGGCACAGGAGTGGCTGTGTGGTAAGTAGCTTGCTTACCAACTAACTACATGGTTCCGGGTTCAGTCCCACTGCATGGCACCTTGGGCAAGTGTCCTCTACTATAGCCTCGGGCTGACCAAAGCTTTGTGAGTGGATTTGGTAGACAGAAACTGAAAGAAGCCCATCGTATATATATATGTATATATATATATATATGTATGTGTGTGTATATGTTTGTGTGTCTGTGTTTGTTCCCCCAACATCGCTTGACAACCGGTGCTGGTGTGTTTTTGTCCCTGTAACTTAGCAGTTCGGCAAAAGAGACCGATAGGATAAGTACTAGGCATCCAAAGAATAAGTCCTGGGGTCAATTTGCTCAACTAAAGGCGGTGCTCCAGCATGGTCACAGTCAAATGACTGAAACAAGTAAAAGAGTAAGTATTATATTTAAATAAATATATGAGTGAAGGACTTGCATTCAACTCTTTGGATACTAAAACTTGTCAAACCACTCTTAGTTGTACAATGCAAACTTCCCGTTTTAAAGTGACCTAAATTGAAAACTTTCCTCCAAAATTTCATGTTAATTTATGTTCTAAAAACTAGCTTAATAATGTCAAAGTTATTTCATTAAATTCTTTATTATATTCAAAATTAATTGAAATAAAGGTAGTTTGTTTCAAATAAACAGAAACATTGTAACAAAGGGTTTGTCACAATATGTGTCACCAATGTTACCATGTGTGTGGGTATTGTAATTGTTGAGTTGATGAGTAAAGATGTATTTTGTTGACTGCTGTGAATAACTGAAACGAAACGTGAACATTTAGCTGAAAAATTTATTGTTAGATCTGTAGATCTTTTTTTTAGGCAATATTATTGTTAAATTTGTGTTAGTACAAAAAACATTAAAAGAAATCCGATTAGAAATAATTAAACAAAAAGGGAAAAAATGTATTACTCAATGACTAATATTATTTTAATTAGTTTGATGAGTAAGGGAGACAAGTCTGTACATAATTAGGACTTATTCTGACTTCATCAGAAAATTGTACATTTCTGCATTTTGTCAAAGTAGTAATGAGAAAATCACTAAGTAAACATAGAATGGTTGACAAAGGAAAAGAAAATAGTTTAGACAATAAACTACTCAGAGATTACAACAATGTAATTAATATATAGCAGGTAATTTTTTTTAATCAGAATATTTCAGGTCAGTAATATGGCACCTTAGTCACCCTCTCATTGCTCATAGAATTATTGAGAAGACAGTGAATCTAAGAATAAACAAAGGGTAGGCAATAAAAAGGTTTATGACAGACTGAAGCACGTTCTGTCATGTAATATACAGCACTTGAGATGATATATTGAGAAACTATTACTTCTCTTTTATGTCTAAAGAGATGTTCAAGCAGGCTTGTAATTAAAAGAATTTCATCCATGGCCATCACCATTTTGCATTTCAGATACATCATGTATAACACTATATTAAACAATATATATATATATAAGACACAGCATATATAACAGTACATTATCTAATATATATATATATATATATATATATATATATATATATATATATACTTTATTTTTTACTTGTTTCAGTCGTTTGACTGTGGCCATGCTAAGTCACTGCCTTGGAGAGTTTTAGTCAAAAAAATCAACCCTAAGACTTTCTTTTTTTTTTTTTTTTTGAAGCCTATTACTTATTCTATTGGTCTCATTGCTGAACTGCTAATGTACAGGAACATAAATACATCAGCAATAATTATCAAGTAGTGGTGAGGGGACAAACAAAGACACACACACACACACACACACACATAAAGAATACAAAAATGGGACAAGAACACAAAACATCCAGACAGTTAGGTGATACAAAAAAGGGGCAACAAAACATCCAGACAGGCAATACAAAGAAAACAAGGATGGGTCATTCGAAGTTTTCTATCCCCAGTCGAGTTCCAGATTATCTTTGCAATTTTGGCTGGTTATACTTGAGATTGCTCCAATCTGGCCAGCCCCAAGGAAAAACTAAACTAAGAGCATTAGATTCCTTGGAAGAAAGCAGCAAATGTATACGTAAACAAGGACGGATAAAACAGAAAAATGTTACACAAATACAAATGCAATTAACAGGACATAACAACAGGTGTCTTTCGACTAAAGACAAATGAATTTAAACTGGTATGTGTGGAAGTAAAGCCTTACGGCAGAGACATAGGGTTAGACAGGCACAGGAAGGAATATAGATGTTGCACAGATGGTAGTCGAACCAAAAAAGAAAGGTCAGGCTTGGCCGAACACCGGTCAAGTGGGAGAGAGAAGAGAGGGAGGTAGAGGCAGAGGGATAGAAGAATTAAAGAGGGGGGGGGGCGAGAAAAAATGCAAGAGACACAGTGAAGTGAAAGAGGAGGGAAAGTGAGCATGAAGAGAAGGCCAAGAAATGTGAAAGAGGGGAATGAAAGAATGAAGATTGGAATGAACGATGTGTGAAAGGGCTGATATATACATATATAGGAGAGTATTGTAGTTCGCTTGAAGCATTGTGTATTGTTTGTAAAGAATAAACAGTTTTGAATGGTACAACAATGCACTATAAAACAAAAAATGGACTATATACCTGTTGTAATTTAGTTTTCTATAGTCCGATGATATTTTGGAATACAATTCCTTCTTCAGATATTCTTAGATGGAGTCGCTGCTATAATCTGTTTTCCAACGGGTTTTCTTTTTTCGGAAGTATCTCAGCAGTTGTCTCACAAAGCTCCTTCTGGAATTCCTCATGAGAAGTGTGTGAGTTCAGCCATGTCTCAATCTCGTGTGTATTGGTACATCTGTAGCGCTGCTTCTAAGTTATGTACTATACGTGCAGCTTCCTTTTTTTCCCCTTTTTTTTGTTATAAACAATAGATGAGCATATCAAAAATGAACATGCCGAACACATAGAAAACTCAGCAACACATGCTTCCTTAAAATACCTCATTTTAGTGAGAGGATAACTACAGCCATCCGAAGAGCCATAAGAAGAGAAGGGCTAGACATACAACTAGCCTACTCCGGCATCTCTCTGAGAGGACATCTCGCAAAGAAACGAACAAGGGACAACAATCAATGCACACTAACAAATTGTCCCATCCGTGGCACAGATTTATGCCAACGGGTAAATGTTGTGTATAGAATACAATGTAACAAATGCAACAAGTTCTATGTGGGTAGCACAACAAGGCCGTTACACGTCCGCATCAAAGAACATCTGAACACGAGAGCCTCCTCCTTCAGAAAACATCTAGACAGATGCCGGAACACTGACAAAAGCATAACAGTCACAATTGAGGCTAATGAAAGAAATTTGGGTAATTTAAGAATTAAGGAAGCTATAATCATACACAGACTAGAACCTCAAATTAACAACAGGCTGGAGGTTGGTAATCAATATATTATTTAGCTACATCTGGATGCATGTAGGTTCATTTTTGATATGCTCATCTATTGTTTATAACAAAAAAAAAAAAAGAGAAGCGGAAAAAAAAAGAAGCTGCACGTATAGCACATAACTTAGAAGCAGCACTACAGATGTATCAACACACACGAGATTGAGACATAGCTGACCTCACACACTTCTCATGAGGAATTCTGGAAGGAGCTTCGTGAGACAACTGCTGAGATGCTTCCGAAAAAAGAAAATCCATTGGGAAACAGATTATAGCAGTGACTCCATCAGTAGGAGCAATGTGGCCATGAAGTAAACTTCTTGATAACAGAGCCATCTCTTTTAAAATGGCATAAGCAAGCAGTATCACGTACAGGAGAGTACCTAAGACAAGAATATCCCAGGACAATAAAATGAGGATAATTTAAACTCCTTGTTAGAATAAAATGTTCTCTTAATTCCAGGAACATTAATAAATATGATAGACACTTGAAGAAGGCTAGAGGGTGCAATAGACACCTATAAGAGTTACCTGAAGGCCAGAGGGCACAATGGGCGACATTCTGTGACCATAACAACTAAAATGAAGAAACTAGTTTGAATATATATCTGTGTATAACAATAATTCCATATCTCAGATTTTCAGGCAAGGGTTATAAATAGAGAACACACACACACACACACACTCCTTTGTGTAACATGCATACATACATACATCCATACATACATATATACATGAAATAAAACTGAATAATGACATACATACATGTATACATTACACACACGTGTGTATATATATATATATATATATATATATATATATATAAATGTTGATGTAAATATGTCAATTTTACCTGGTGTTCCCATTGTGAAATTCAGCTATAAACTTAACTTTTCTTTGCTATAATTAATTTGTAAATCCAGAGAATTATGTTGTGTTTTTCTGTCTAAACTGTTTTAACCTAATAAATTATTCAGCGAGATTCTGACGAAACTCTCCATGTGTTTTGTTTCTTAATATGTGAAATATCATTTATTCAAAACCAAGCTTATGTAAATAGATACCAGGATAACAGCATAAACAGATAACACCATCAGTATGTTTTTTTGGGACATTATCAATGCTGAAAGTATACCCACAGAATAATTAGTATGAGGGAGCAGTTATCAGCTTTGTTTTATAATGAAGTCAGCAGAAGAAAGTGAATAGTGTGTGAGGTTCTGCAGTTCCTTTCAGGTTGCTGCAAAAGATGTGTTCAATATTCAGTTGGATGACAAGTAAGTCGGTAAAAATAACAAAAAAAACAAGAGTGGTGAGAGAGAGTTAAAGAGGGATGTGGTTTCAAGAGGAAATATAGGGTGCAGTATTTAGTGCAAGGTGTGAGCTGTGTGATATGATAAGAATAACCGGAGGAGGAAGAGGAAAATGTAGTGGTGGTATAAATTGATCTGGATTGAGAGGATATTCATTCAGACAGTTCAGAGCCATTGCAGTAACTATAGAAGTACTAGAGAGAAGAAACAGTTGGAATATAGGAAGGTACTGGGATCTTTTTCCTTGCGTCTTTCACTAAAATTTATTCGCTCAACATTAATTCCATTTGTTTTGCTACACACCATAAATATGTGGCTTAGTGGTTTGGATGTTTAGCTCATGATGGAGGATCATGGCACAGGTTTGATTCCTGACCCAGTCTATGTGTTCTCCTCGTTTCTGTTGCTTCTGCCTACTCAGCTATAAAAAAGATCGTTTGATTGCAGGTGCAGCACTCTCTCTCTCTCTCAAACTGTCACATACTGGGTGTTCTGTAGGGTCAAGGGTAAGGGGGCCAAGAAGGTGTCTACATATGCTCACTACATAGGTACCTAAAACAAATAACAAAAGCATAGTAGATGTTATTTGACCCCAACCACTTACTCATAATGGCTGGATGTAGTTAGCTAAACGGTAGCACAGTAGATAATTGGTTTAGTTGATCCTTAAAGCTGGTGCAGTAAACTGCAAGGTATCTTAAAATATCACACTGAGAATAATCTATTTCTGAAACAAATTCCAGCCATGTTTTGGGAAGTTGAACTAATACCTACACTCAATGTCTATCATTACAATTGAAGTTGATGTTGGCATTTGAGTCAGACCCTTCTCTGGTGGAGTTACCTCCTCTCTGTGCCCTACCGCCTCCATGTAAAACAGACCCCCTTCAGTCATGAATTACCATGAGATTACACCTAGAAAGTTTGCCTCCAAGGCACAAGTTTGAGCAAGGTTGTTTTTTATGGAAGACCAGCAGTTGCCCATGTATACCAGCCTCCCCTCTCCATGCCACCAATGTTGTCCAAGGGGAAGGAAAAGACAGATACAACTTGGCACCAGTGACATTGTAACTCATTTCTACAGCTGAGTGAACTGGAGTTGCATGGCTCAGTGGTTAGAGCATCGAGCTCACAATCATGAGGTAGTAAGTTTGATTCCCAGACTGGGCTGTGTGTTGTGATGTTAAGCAAGACACTTTATTTCACATTGCTTCATTTCACTCAGCTGTAGAAATGAGCTGTGATATCACTGGTGCCAAGCTGTATTAGTCTTTTCCTTTCCCTTTGATAACATGGGTGATATGGAGAGGGGAGGCTGGTATGCATCGGCAACTGCTGAGCTTCCATGAACAACAACCATGCCTGAACTTGTGCCTTAGAAGGAAACTTGCAAGGTGCAATGCCATGGTCATTCATGACTAAAGGGAGTCATTACCCTTTACCCACCCCCATGAAGGATAACACAAATAAATCATTCCAGAGCTGAGATTTGACTGATGTAAACAGAGTAATTTAAATTATTGGAGATAGCAAAACACTTAGGACCAAGATAAGGCAGTTTTGTGTATGTGTGTTTCTGTGTTTGTGAAGTTAAATTTGTTTTTTTAATTTTTAGCCCGGAGGAAAGGCAGCATTCATGACCCATTATAGGGTATCCAAAACCAATGGAAGGGAAGGAAGAAGGTATCCTCAAATTAATATCCTTTACAAAGGAGTGGACTCTACTACAGACACCCAAGGTGCCAGGTGGTAGTGTTAAACTGAGTGTGTGGGTAAGTGTACATGTATTTAGGCATGTTTGTAAATATGCATTGTGCATGTGTGTGTACTTAGGAATGTGTATGTGTGTATGAGTGCAGAGAAATGTGTTTATGTGTGTAATCATATCTATGTATGTGCTTATGAATATGTTAGCATGTACATTTGAATGTAAGAGAGTGTGGTTATATCTGTAAGCACATGTCTATATATGCTCATGAATGTATGAGTAGGAGTGGCTATAAGCATAGGAGTGGCTGTGTGGTAAGTAGCTAGCTTATGAACCACATGGTTCCGGGTTCAGTGGCACCTTGGGCAAGTGTCTTCTACTATAGCCTAGGGCCGACCAAAGCCTTGTGAGTGGATTTGGTAGACATAAACTGTGTGCATGTGTTTGTGTGTCTGTATTTACGTCCCCGTAACTTAGCAGTTTGGCAAAAGAGACCGATAGAATAAGTACTAGGCTTACAAAGAATAAGTCCTGGGGTTGATTTGCTCGACTAAAGGCGGTGCTCCAGCATGGCCACGGTCAAATGACTGAAACAAGTAAAAGAGTAAAAGAGTATATGTGTGTAAATGTAAGGCATTGAATGTATGTATGAAAGAGCATGTGTGTGTGTGTGTGTGTGTGTGTGGATGTATGGAGGTATTTAAGTGAATATATATGTGTGTATAAAGCTACAATTCTATTTATGTGTGAATGAATGCATGGGTGGATATATGAATGTGTGTGTGTGTGTGTGTGAGAATAGCTGTTTGTTTGCGTGAGGGAGAAAGAAAAAAAATGTGGAAGGAGGTAGTGAGGTGATATTTCATTAGAGATAAACATGAGAAATTAGAGACGGTAACAGACACAATTATATAAACACAGTTTTATTTGTTACTGCTACATGTTAATTTGATTGACTTCAGTGCTTAGCTGGTTTTTATTTTATATAATCAACTTAGAAAGATGAAAGAAAAAGTTCATCTCATCATGATTTAAACTTACAGCATATAGCTATACAACAAAATACAAGGAATTTTGTTGGGTATGATACATATCTTAATGGGTCCATTTTTTTTTTTGTTAAGGTATCCTTTTGTGTATCAGGAAGTAGATTTCCCAGTTAATTCTTCCAGTGGGTGTGTGTGATTTGAAAGAGTTCTGGTTGTCATTTCAAAAAGCTATAAGACAGATGTGTGATTTGAGGGAGATTTGTCTTCGACAGTAAGATACATACATAGTGATAGATTGCCCCATCTCTCTCTGTATACACACACACACACATCCTCTCTCTCTCTCTCTCTCACACACACACACATATACAAATATATAAACATACATATACACACACACATACTGAGTGTGAGAGATATTTGAGGACACTTAATTATCAGTATCACTCTTTTCAAATTAATGAAAAGGTTTTTATTTCTTTCAAGTCCCCCATTACCAAAAAAAAAAAAAAATGCTAACACAAGAAACGAAAAGCAGGCAATCATTGTTACCATATATGCAAAACAGTAATTTAGAAATTGCCAACTTTCTAAATGTTGCAAGGTTTTTTTTGTACACAAAGTTTGGATGGAATTGGAAGCCTCTGGTGGGAATTTTCCATTTGTATCAAAGAGAATACAATCATTCTAAACATTTGGATATAATTAGAACACTACAGTTCATCTAATGGGTTAAAAGAATTATTGATGATGATACTAGAAAATCAAAGAGGACCATTATTGCCAAAGCTTTGAGCATTGGACTATCATAACTGTGGTGCACATGGACATTCAATATAAGTTGTGTGTACTGAGGAGAGACTAATTCATGTCTGCAAAGACCCGGGAAAACCATTTGATTCATGCCAAATGGCTAGTTAACAAGGTTAAAAGCCTTTACAAACATGGTATGTTTTGGTCCTTCTTTAATGAGAAAAACTTTGATCAAGATCAAAATTCTAACAGGAGAAATGACAGATGGTTAAGTGTAGATCCTTCTGATGCCCTGAGAGTGATGAACACTAAGTTTCCAGCAACTGTGATGGTTTTAGGAGAGGTGAGTGATGAAGATCATGTCATGGCATCTCACATTTTCTCACAGGGTCTTAGAATTAATGCTGCTGGATATGTTGAGGCCCTGGAAAAAATTGTTAAGCCCTGGATGGATGAAGTATGCAGTAGAAGGTCAAATGTATTTCAACAAGGATCAGCACCTCCTGACAAAGACCATATAGTCCAAGATTGGATGTCAGACAATCTTTACAATCAAGTAATGCCATGTAACACTGAACTTCTGGTCTCCAAACACTCCAAATTTAAATCTCATGAACTACTATGTTTGATGTATTGTTGAAAGGGAATTAACTGATGTTCTCACAAACTGAAAGCTGCCATTGTCCAGGTTATGTCTGAGATGAATAAGGACTATTTAGTGCAAATATTTTAACAATTTTGGTTCCGCATTGAAGCAGTCATCAAGCTGAAAGTGGATTCATAGAATAATCTTATAAAAGAAACTTATTGAGAGCATGCCCACAAGTTTTTAGTAAAATGTATTTGGTTTTTTGAAAGATTAAAGTTTTTTCTTTTGTTAAATTACCAAATATGCCCTCAAATACCTTTATCAGCCAGTACGTATGTACATACATAGATACATTCATACATATATACATAAATACATATATGTCATAAATACACACACATACATATATACAAAAAAACATACATATGTACACACATACATACACACATGCATATATATAATATATTTCAGATTCTATGTGCCACTGACACAGGTGCCACATAATGGTACTTTTTATGTGCCACATAAAAAGCACCATTCGAGTGTTGGGCTTCTTGCAGACAGTGATAGGTGACCAAGACCCTTGGTGATATACAGTACTTGTGTTCTCCTGTCAAGCCAAGTGAGACTGTAGAGTTGTGGCCGATGCTGGTATCAGGTCAGCGGTATGTAAAAAAGTACCCACTACACTCTCAGAGTGGGTGGTGTTATGAAGGGCATCCAGCCATAGAACCCTTGCCAAATCAGATTGGAACCTGGTGCAGCACCCTGACTTATCAGTTTTCAGCCAAACCCAGCTAACCCATGCCAGCATGGAAAGCGGATGTTAAACAATGATGATGATGATCTCAAATACCTCCGGCACCATGCATCCTGCATGCATGCATACATACATATATGCACACACATATATGTACATACATACTCACACATGTGCATATACATACATACATATACAAACACATGTGCACATGTCTGCAATAGTCATTTAGTGCAGTGGTATTTAATCTGGGCAGTAACATCCCCTTGATCCATTGTGAGCTCGCTATCATCAAGGAGATGCTCATTGTGAGGGTTAAGTGTTCATAAAAGTTATGATTTTTCACAGGAATAAATATTTTAATGAGTTACAATATTTTATACATTTATCAAAAAGAATCTTTGTCAAGATTACAATATGAGTAGGACAGTGTGTTATCAGTAAGATAAAGAGGCAAAATTGGAAAATGGATGAATCTGTCGAAACAGATTTTTTTTATGGTTAGATACCTTTCCTGTTACCAGCACTCACCCATTTACAAACAAGGTAATGTTACTTTATAGTAGGACATATTTTCATACAAGATTAAAAACAAACATTGCTTGTAAGATAGTGATGCTCTAACCAGAATGTATCTTTATTCCATGCACAACGCTTGATCTGCTAGCATTCAATTTCATTTTCCCTCAATATTGAGTACTGCATAATACTTATTTCCCTCTTCTCACCTTGATGTACCACTTATCCACCCTTTCTGATCATGGATTTACCTAAAAAAGCCCTGGTCTAACCGGATTTAACTGGACCCTCCTAGCCTCCTGAATATAATGAACCACAACAAATATCAATGATGAGGAGCATTCCTTCCACTGTTGAACCCTATAATTCTCCAATGATAGAATACCCAACTTAGAGCCTTCGCTTGATATGAAGCTCCAATAGCTGGAATATCTCAGAAACAGCTGTCACCTATTTGTACTACTTTTACCATTTGTTATGTCGCTAAATTTTAGATCGAATTAAATGAAATCAAATGTCCTTGTCCTGCCTTGACTGATTGTTTGCCTTTTCTCACTACTTTAACCTATATTATGTGTGTGTGTGTGTGTGTTTGTGTGTTTATGTGTGTGTGTATACAGACAAACAGGCAGACTGGTAGGACAATGAATAGACAGGTAGATAGAAACAGAAACAAACAGGTAGATAAGTATATGATCTGTTGTCTACAAGATGGTACATTCATATCTTATTACTGTTACTATGTTGTTTTTAAACAATCAATCTAACACAACTTCTTCCATTTAACCAGGACAACAAAAAAAAAAAAAAGAAAGAAAGAGACAATAAACAATCTTTAGTCTAATTTCCAAGTTGAGTGATTTGCATTAGAAACACACAATAGTAAAATAAATGCTTCAACACATACAAAGGTTTGACTAATGGAAAAGTCAGAAATATCGATGTTAATGCTATAAGCCTCATCTAAAATCCAGCTAACAAAAAATTAAAATCAAAGTTTAACTCTGGAGAAGAGAATAGTTTACCTTGATAATTGTAATGTGTGAATCTGGTTGTGTTAGTCATTGTCTATATAACAGTAGAACACAAAATAAATTTGAAAGGCTACAATAATATGTATGTATTTAGCGGGTATAAATATTAAGTGGTTGTTATTTTACTACTTGAGTGTATGTAACTACTATTTACTAAGGCCCATATATTCTTGTGCTTGTTGGTGGGTGAAGAGAGGGAAAAAGAGAGGGAGTGAGAAGTTACGCACACACATGTATAGATTTACATATTTATGTATGTATGTTTGCATGTATACAAAAATCACACATATATACATCCATATACTTTTATTCTTCTACGGGTTTCATTCATTTGACTGCAGCCATGCTGGAGCACAACCTTCAGGGGTTTTAGTTGAACAAATCAACCCCAGGATTTAATCTTAGTAAGCCTAATACTTATTCTGTCGGTCACTTTTCCTGAACTGTTAAGTTACGGGGAGGTAAACACATCAACATCAGTTGTCAGATGATGCTGGTGGGGACAAACACAGATACAAACAAACAAATATATACATATAGAAGTCTGCTGTATATATATATATATATATATACACACACATATATATACATATATATATATATATATATATATATATATATATATATATATCTAGAATGGGCTTCTTTCAGTTTCTGTCTACCAAATCCACACACAAGGCTTTGCATCTGTAGTTCCATTATTTAGGCAGAATGGTATACGTATAAGTACTGGAATCTTATATGTATACCATTCTGCCTAAATAATGGAACTACATACCACTACAATGTTGCTTTGTCTAAAGCGGGATATGACCAGAAAATTTCTTTCCTCAGTCCTGGAAGGCCGACTCATTTTCAAAGAGAAATTAATAATGATGTTAGTAATAGTAAGTCTACTAATTTAATTAGTGGTGATGAAGTACTAAATGAAAACACACATATCTCTGCATATCTCATGTCTATTTTCATTCCTCCACTTCACTCCCTACTTCATATCTTATCTAGAATAACTATTGCTTAACCATTTTCTCACACCATCTCTGATGAAGGGATATATAAAATATACGGGAAACAGCTGTAAGACCTTCTATTTATAAATGTTCTAAAATATTTCACAGCCTTGGATTTTTATCTCATTCTGAAAATTTTTTTTATACATACACATGCTTATATATATTGCTTATATTATATACATTTCAACAGGACATATTTTTATAACTACATTTAAACTCTCCAAGTAGAAAGGAAGAATACAAAAAAAAACATTTTGATTTAGCCAGACCATACAGGCTAGTAAGTAAATTCCAAGCAGATTTTTAACTGTCACTGATTTTATTTGTTTTTTTGTTTCTGATTTATGGATCATCTTATCAGACCTAGTGATTCAAAGCTTAAGAGGGCACTAGCATTTTCTTTGTAGGGAAAGGGAAAGGGGTAAACAGTATAGACAGTAAATATATATATATCATCATCATCATCATTGTTTAACGTCCACTTTCCATGCTAGCATGGGTTGGACGATTTGACTGAGGACGGGTGAAACCAGATGGCTACACCAGGCTCCAATCTGATTTGGCAGAGTTTCTACAGCTGGATGCCCTTCCTAACGCCAACCGCTCTGAGAGTGTAGTGGGTGCTTTTACGTGCCACTGGCACAAAGGCCAGTCAGGCGGTACTGGCAACGGCCACGCTCAAAATGGTGTATTTTATGTGCCACCCGCACAAGAGCCAGTCCAGGGGCACTGGCAACGATCTCTCTCGAAAGTCCTTACACATGCCGCGGGCACAAGTGCCAAAAAGGTGATGCTGGGCACAGGTGCCTTCACGATTTCACTTTCGCTTGCCCCAATAAGTCTTCGCAAGCTGAGTTTCGTGTCCAATGAAGGAGACGACATTGGCATGGGTGCCAGTTGTTGGATTTAACTCGATTTCGATTTCACTTGCATGTGTAAAATTACATTAAAATCGGTTGAGTGGATCTTGAGTTTTAATGACATGACAAACACACACAGATACACATCCTGTCTTTTATATATATAGATGAAAACAAATCTATGGGAACCACCTGAAGCTGGCATCACACTGAAAGGACTGTTTGGTATGATACACTAAACCTTACATAGATTTAAACATTTACTGGAACAAGCTTCAACAGTAATCAAGCAATAATTTATTGACATTATATATGGCAAACAACGCAGTTCAGAAGTAATTTCTTAATGAACTTTCATAATTCATTTGGAATCTCTTTCACTCAGGTTACATGTAAAGTACCTTACAGTGATATGTTAAGTATTTTAGAACTAGTAATCAATGTACATCATTCTAATGTACTTTATCCATCAATGAACACCACAGAGAAGGCATTACATGTCAATGCATGATATCCAACACAGTTACATGTGAGCAATTTAATAATGGTTCATCATTTATGAACTGTAGAGAAAGAATTGACAGGAAGAGGTGGTCTGGTTCCTGTGAATTCACTCAGACTAAACAAGTCAATTCCTTTTTGAGAGGAGCCATTTCACATAACCATTAATAATGGTTTCAAATTTTGGCACAAGGCCAGCAATATTGGAGGAGTGGGTAAGTTAAATACATTGACCCAGTACTCAACTGGTACTTACTTTATCAACCCTGAAAGGATGAAAAGCAAAGTTGACATTGGTAGAATTTGAACTCAGAACATAAAGATGAACGAAATGCCACTAAGCATTTTGCCCAGCATGTTAACGTATTCTACCAGTTCCCTGCCTTACATTAATAATTCAACTAATGTACATATGGGTAAGAGACTATCCACAGAACAAAATGATTTTTGAACTGCAAGTGAGTAATAATACCATGGTTAATTGGTGTAAGCTCCTGATAGAAATATGTGAGCAACTTTTGGAAGATCATCCACAGCAACTGGACGTCCCATTACTGTGAAAATAGGTGAATCCAAATATATGCATCAGAAATGTCACTGAGGTGAGTGGCATGAAAGGCATTGGGTATTTGGTGCAGTAGGAAGGAAAATGCTGCTTGAGTGAGGTCCCCGGTTGCATGTGTAAAACACTTTTGCATTGGATATTAGGAACATGTTTCATATCTTGTAACAACAAAGTTTTATGTGAAGACGCATCAAAGAAATGATTGAGAAACAATATTATTTGCTTGATTATTAAATATGACCATTTATTAAGTATCAATTATCATGTTGTTACAATGTTGAAAATGATTATAATGCAAGTCATTATAATGTATAAGATATATAAAACTTTAATACAGTTCTATATTTAAGAGATGAGGAATTATGTACATTATTTACATTTGACAGATATTTGTCCTCATCTTGTTTGTTGTTAACACAACATTTCGGCTGATATACCCTCCAGCCTTCATCAGGTATCTTGGGGAAATTTCGAACCTGGGTTCTCATTCCTAAGGTATTTTTCGATGTTCAAATACTGTTATTATTCAGGTCACTGCCTAGAATTGAACTTGGAATCTTAGGGTTAGTAGCCTGTGCTCTTAACCACTACACCATATGCCCGTGGACATAGGAATGAGAACCCATCTTCGAAATTTCCCCAAGACACCTGATGAAGGCTGGAGGGTATATCAGCTGAAACATTGTGTTAACAACAAACAAGATGAGAACAAATATCCATCAAATGTAAATAATGTAAATAATATATATAAAACCTTGTCAAGTTGTTTGTGTGCACATAGTCTCTTTGTAGATCTCCATTCTGTATGATATGTTTGTTTCCTTGTGTGCCTGCTAGGAAGAAAGAATGCATGCAGACAGAAATGGTAAGAAGTCTACTTTTGCATGTATTAACCAACATAGTGAGAAAGCTTGCTCCTCAGCTTGATGCCGAATGTCTGAAAGAGCATGAGTAATTTGGCTTATGTATTTATATCTTTGCTAATTTAATTAGGTCAACTGTAAACAATAGGAATTCTTCACCACATCAATTTTAACTGATGGATACTTCAAAAACAGTCTAAGAGGTCAGTTTTTTCTCATTAATCTCTCAGTGCAGAAAGGCTAAGACAATAGGCCAAGAATTTGTTTGTCAATGTGGAAAATGTGGGTTCAGTTTTGAATCTTTGCTTAGGTATACTGTAGCTGTTTGTTACAATCTGATGGATGGGCTTAATTTTTGAACTTAACTATTAGCACCATCTGGTATGTTTCTGATCAGCTTCCCAGCCCCACAGTGGTACCTGGAATTCAGCTTGATAGTGACTGTCTGCGCATTAGTGTTTCCCTGAGCCTCACAAATACTGTTGCAGGTCTGAATTTTCTTTCCTCCACCCACTGTCACGTCACTATAATGTTGGCTGCCTTTCAT
The DNA here is from genome assembly GCF_046866305.1 of Octopus bimaculoides. Classification (NCBI taxonomy): domain Eukaryota; kingdom Metazoa; phylum Mollusca; class Cephalopoda; order Octopoda; family Octopodidae; genus Octopus; species Octopus bimaculoides. The sequence goes on along the minus strand of NC_142934.1, from coordinate 24,193,402 downwards.
GTCATGCTACCCTCAATGAGACCATAAAGCATAGCCTAGACATCACAAGCTTTGCTTCCTACCTTGAGCCAGAGGGGGCTAGACTGAGGGGACAGTAAAAGGCCAGAAGGTATGACAATGTTCCTGTTCTGTGGTTGCAAGGCCCTCATCTGGGATGCCACATGTTCTGACACCTTCTCCAGCAGCTTTGCTGCTTGTCAGGCCGAGAAGGGCAAACTGTCACAATATCAGTTACTGACAAGTTTGTAATCAAGCCTGTGGTAGTAGAAACCTCTGGCATTCTTGACCCCTAGACCACATCCCTGCTCATCAACATTGGACCAGAGTTAGCTGAGTGGCTGTTCCAGTGCATCTCTTTCATCAACCTCTTGGGTGATGCCTTTTTAATTTTGTCTGCTGAGACAAGCCATTTTTTAATATTTCTTTGCTGTGAGGAAGAAAGATATGATGATTTAGGCAGAGCCCTTCATCTGTGTGTGTGTGTGTGTGTGTGTGTGTGTGTGTGTATGTATGTATGTATGTATGTATGTATGTATCTATCTATCTATCTATGTGCATGGAGGCGCAATGGCCCAGTGGTTAGGGCAGCGAACTCGCGGTCATAGGATCGCAGTTTCGATTCCCAGACCGGTCGTTGTGAGTGTTTATTGAGCGAAAACACCTAAAGCTCCACGAGGCTCCGGCAGGGGGTGGGGTGGCGAACCCTGCTGTACTCTTTCACCACAACTTTCTCTCACTCTTACTTTCTGTTTCTGTTGTGCCTGTAATTCATCAGGGCCAGCCATGTCACACTGAATATCCCCGAGAACTACGTTAAGGGTACACGTGTCTGTGGAGTGCTCAGCCACTTGCACGTTAATTTCACGAGCAGGCTGTTCCGTTGATCGGATCAACTGGAACCCTGACGTCGTAAGCGACGGAGTGCCAACAACAATATCAAGAGTGTTATCTATGCACTCTTGATATTGTGCCTAGTTGAGAAACTATTCTTTATTAAAGTGGTGTAAAGTAATAGAAAACACACGCACAAAACAGACAGGAGCGATCTTCGAGTTTATAACATTCGTTTCACGTGGGTTTCAATTTTCTCAAATGGTATTGTTTTATTGAAATTTCTATTCTATGTTAAAGAACAACAAAGTCGAAAAAAGTGACCAACAACAAATTCTAATACATCGAGGAAAAAAACAATACAAACCATAACAAAATATGAAACAAAAATTGAAATAATTGACAATGTTATTTTACTTCACGATGGAATCTTATATAGTGGACGAATAGTGAAAACTAACAGGCTGTTTGAGAGTAGTGGAAGTTAAAAAGAAAGGAACAGAATATAACATCAACACCAATCCGCAGCAGCCCACTAGTAACCTTGCAGCAAATAACGGTATTAATGTGTCGGTCGATTGTCGCGTGCACTTTTGTCATTCTTCTGTGTAGTCTGAAATGATGTAAAACTTAAACGACAATAACTGAAATTAGCCTTTGTGTTTGTTGATATGATTTTAGTAAACAAACATCATAAAAATGAAACTGATGATTTTAACTCAAAGATCACCCAAACAGAAGCTGCCCTAGTGTTTATTTCTCCGGCGTCAAAATAAGTGATGTGTTTTCTTTAGAATATATCATGCTGTAATATTTTGTGAATCATTCAATTATATATCCCTCATATGTATAGTATAACAAGAGTTAAATGCACATAAAATGAAGCAGGACCATCAACACAGTCACTCGATCCGCTAGAAGTAGCTACCAAATCAACCACCCGCACACACACCTAAATCACGGTTCTATTCGTTAAAGAAATGAAGTGCATATTAGATACATAAAAAACACAATAAAAGACAGAATGGTCGCAACAAATCACTATAAGTTTTCCTCTATTACACGTGACCTGAATCGTAACAGTCAAGTTTCAAAGAGCTGAAGACAGAACCTAAACATCCTACAGATTACATCATACGGTTTTAAAAAAGAAGTTGCGTAGGATAAAATAACATTAGATACAACAAAAAAAAAAAAAACGGGAATGTCATGTCTGGAACGTATTTGGTCATTGGTCTACTTGATCAGACTTAGTTCGGATGTAAACAAATAACTTGAAAGAATGATTGTGTTCAAACTGACCTTTAGTTTACCTTCAGAATTACTGTTTTGTCCAAAGAATACGAAACAATAAAATCTGCAAGGAATCTGAGAATCGCCAAAATCCATTTCTAGAAGTGAAGACGAAACGGATCCATGAAATAGTTTAGTAAGGTCTTTAATACATGGGAGGTAATTCTACACGTCATCTCAATGAAACCAATTTATATAAGCAACAAGCAGACGGACCCGGTTTCACTCGGGTTATAAACTCATAGCCTGAGCACAGTACTCTTTGCTTATAGTGTAATTTGACACCTTCCTTCTAGGCAAGATTAAGTAAATATTTCGGAAAGGACCCGCTCGTACCTCGGTGTGAAATGATCATTTTCCACGAGTTTTTTCGAGTGCGTGCAAAGCACCTAGCCTCCAAACCTGCCGCAAGCCACTTTTTTTCCCAGAAAAGATAGTGTGTGGGGGGGACCTCGGAGTTTCCCACCAACGGGGTTTTGTTTCGCGGAATTTTGTTTATCTTTTCCAGGTTATTAACGAAATAGTCTGGAAAAGAAAAACCTTCAACAAACGTGACATCGAAATCACACGTAAAGGGCTTCTTTCCCCTGAAAAGGAAAGATTTGGCTGTTTTTTCTAATACACCCTACTACCACGTGACAGCTATTTGCGACAAAGAACCCGCCGATATTTCGCTGCGAAATAATTTTTTGACCCCTCCCTCTCTTTCTTTTCCGGAAAAAAGTGGCTTGCGGCGGGTTTGGAGGTCAGTTATGTTGAATGCACTCGAAAAAAACATTATTTCACACCGAGGTACGAACGGGTCCATGGTTATTTACTGATACACAAATACACCGGTACAGAAGATTGTAAACAATTGAAGTGGTTGTAATAATTTTTTGGTACCAGAAATCGTTACAACATAGTTATTTACTGATACACAAATACACCGGTACAGCGTTTTTGCTTGACCCTTCAGCCGTTCTAACTTTTTGTTTGCGTCGGTGTATGTACACAAATACAGTGGTACAGAAGATTGTAAACAATGAAAGTGGCTGTAATAATATTTTTGATACCAGACATAGTTACAACAGTAAACGCGAGACAGAATGGTTTACAGAAGGCGGCGCGCTGGCACAAACGGTAGCACGCCGGGCAAAATGCTTAGCGGTATTCCGTCTGTCTTTATGTTCTCAGTTCAAATTCCGCCGAGGTCAACTTTGCCTTTCATCCTTTCGGGGTCGATAAATTAAGTACCAGTTACGCACTGGGGTCGATGTAATCGACTTAATCCCTTTGTCTGTCCTTCTTTGTCCCCTCTATGTTTAGCCCCTTGTGGGCAATAAAGAAATAAGAATGGTTTACAGAATGGAGAGGATGATAGAGTGAGAAAGAAAGGAAGTATTTTTGGTTAATGTTTACTTTATTACCCCGTCACGGAAAAAAAAAAACTAGTGCAACGGGAATTTAAAAAATGTGTATGAAACGAATATGTAAACAAAAATGCACGCAAACCAATTGGGGGCTGGGGAGTTCCCTCATAACTTTTAGGAAGATGGTCTTTTTTTAATGAAATTTTATATAAATACCTTTCAAACGGCATAGATTACGATTATAAAGAAAATTGTGGGGGAAAATCCTTTCCGAGGGGGTGAGGAGAGGACTTTCAAAAAATTCACAAGGTCCGACCTTTCCCCCCATAACTTTGAGGAAAGTGGATATCTTGCAATTGAATTTTATATAAATACCTTTCTATTCACACTCAAAATACTGAGCGTTTATGGGGAAGCCTGCAAAAGTGTATTGTTCGACCCGGAATGAGACCTAGCTACTTGAAACAATATGTCGTTCGGTTATTTTTCATACGGGCCATCTCACCGCCAACCCAGCGATTTCATAAGTTTCTTTTGGAGGTTGCAAGACTATACCCAGGTAAAGAATACGCACACCAACCGTTTTCGGCGTAACAAAACCCTAACCCCTAACCTATAACTCTAACCCTAAACACCGGGTGTGCGTATTCTTTATCTTCGCTCCTATGTTCCTGATAACACGAAAGAATGTATACCTGTTCTTGGTGTCGTTCACCAATAACTCCTTAAAGGTACGTTGTCGCATTTTTTATACTGTAAAACATTCTTCTTACCCCTAACGAGGCTTATACCTTAAAACATTCAATAAAGATCTTCCTACACTCATTGTTAACTTGCTTATTAAACAAATAAGGCAGGTATCAGACGGTCGTGAGACATGCTAAAAACAACAGCTAAATTGCCCTTAACTTTTTCTATAGTGAAACCATATTCAACACCATATTTATGAATTTGTCTCTCTCTCTCTCCATGATGCATGGGATCTTTTTAAAAACTAAACAAAAAAAATAATGAATGCAAGTTTTTTTCAAACTTTTGTCTATTACACTCAAGCAAAAAAATAATTTAGGAATTTCTTTCTCTTCGAAAGTCCTCTCCTCGTCCCATGTAAATGGATGAGTGAATTTTCTTTTGTTTACAGTTAACACGGAAAATTCAATAAACAGTTACCAGGGTAGCAAAATTCCCGCAAGTAACAAGAATGTAGCAACCTGTTCAAAGGCAGAAACACTGGGTTAATGTGCAGTAGTTTGTATAGTATGAATAAATAAATGGAGTTAAACGCAGGTGTTATTCAAATTCTTTTACTTCCAGCATATGTTTCGAAGACAACATTGGTTATTATTCCAAAGGAATAAATGGTATAAAATAATGTAATCTTCTCATCAGGGAAAGAAAGAAAAATCATACTCAACAATAAGACATTTTAACAAATGTGATGACTGTGTAAATGATGAACAGAATGCTATTAAGTATTTTTTTTAAACCGTTAGTAGATATGACGTCAAAGGTAGCGCATATGAAGAGAAGGGGTAAATAAATCAATAAGGAGAGAACTAATAAAGGAGAAATGTAGAGTGATATGTGAGTTAAATAAATTATCAAAGGCTAGAAAATAGATATCTCTATTGGACGTAGAGTAAAAGAAGAACTAAATACTCAAACTATATAGATTGGTACAAATCACCTATATCAGCTAATGGTGTGTTGCTGCCAATGTTTACATCGGTAAGAACGCTCTATATACGTGTTTACAAGTGGATTCCTAGAGAAGAGAATGTGGAGCAGTTCAGAATTACAAATGTTACAAAATTTTTTACCTTTGTCGTAAGGAAAGAGGTTGACAGGATGAACCAATCTAAGATAAATTTCTTATTATCTTTAAGATTCCAAATCAATTTACTAAGTCCTGTGCTATTGCGTTTACTACTATCTCTAAATGTAGAATGATGATTGGAAATTCTTTTAGATAACTGAGAAGAAGTTCTGATATAAAAATGGACTTCGGTACCGAAGTAATTTTACACTGATATATAGAATTCTTAATCTTAGAATTATTAGACATAAATCTAATTCTGTTGGGGTTGACCTCAGAGATCAAAACTTTGTTGTTATTATTATTAGGGGAAAGGTTGGTATTAACTAAATTAATGTTGGAACTCTCAGTAAATGAATTTTTATTTAACAGGTGTATATTATGAGTAGATATAATTTGCGAAAGATTTTTTGTGTTGGAAAATGCTACTCTGAGTCTATGAGAATTTATAATCGAATAATATCTAGTATTTTTTGGAAAGTTCTTACTAACCGCTTCATGGAACTGTAAAGGAAGATGAGATTTAATTTGCCTTCTATACGGAATAACAAACCAAATAGTTTTGCTAACACCAGTCAAATTGTAAGCCCATTTGTCATTCTAAATGGAATACGATGTTCTTTAGAATGACAAATGGGCTTAAATAACGGTTATCTCCCTTACGCTGTAAAAAGCCTAACTATGTTTTGTGTTATTATCTATATCAAAATTAAAATCACTCTTCTTATTACAATTAGATTTCATGTCTCGATTAATAGATGTAGAATGAGATTGAACAGGATTAATATATATATATATATATATATATATATACACTTTCAGCTTTATATCTGTTATTATTGGAGCAACAGGATGCGTACCAACTCGTCTGAAGCGAAGTATGGCTGAGCTTGGATTCTTGGTGAGAGAAAAAGTTCTTAATTCATACACCACAAATAATTGCGATATCTGGGACTGTAAAAATCTGCAAGACCATCCGAAGATGAACAAAACAAGATGCTTTCCTTTACAACCTTGCTACCAAGTAGGTGGCCGGTCAAAATTAATTTTAAATTAAAAAGAAGAGAAGAACGAACACACACACACGGGTAAAAGACCCCCTTCGGCCATGAATAACCATGGGATTGTACCTAGAAAGTTAACCTCGGAGACAAGTTCGAGCAAAGTTGTTTGCAGAAGACCGCCAGTCGCCCATGCATACCAGTCTACGCTCTCCATGCCATCGATGTTGTCCAAGGGAAAGGCAAAGGCCGATATAGCTTGGCACCAATGACATCGCCACTCATTTCTACAGCCGAATGAACTGGAGCAACATAAAATAAAGTGTCTTGCTTAAAAACACAACACAGCCCAATCCGGAAATCAGACTCACTACCTCACGATTGTGAGTCCAACGCTCTAACCACTGAGCAATGCGCCTTCTAACATACATACATACCAATCTACTTCATGTATATGTACCCACAATGTACACTACTGAACTTACCGAGCATCCAACCCAAGAAATAGTTGTAAAGAATTACCAGTATTCTCCACTGTCGTATTGACTGTGGACTCTCTGGATACTACGAAGAATTATTCGGATTTTCCTCTCTTTTATCTGTGATATTAAACTAGGAACTTTCAGGATATAAACCTATCTATGGAAAATTGCTATGAATTCTAGCTTTCCTTATTGTCCTGATTTTTTGGTTAATTACATATTTTTATACTCAGTTCTGTACAACCATTTAAAAAATATTTGGGAGCCATTAACAACCACCTATCCATATTTTACTTCATCATACTATATATATATATATATATGTGTGTGTGTGTGTGTGTCTGTATAAAGGAGTTGGGAGACTCAGACGTAATCAATTCTTTGCATCTTCACGCTCTCTTCGAGGTGATTTCTTATTGATTCATTCTTTCAAGAGACAATCCCACATTAGACAAGTTACTAAGTTGTAAGGGGGATAACTCGTGTAGCACTCAATTCCCTACTCTTATCACATTGGTTTAGAAAATAAAGATTGAACCCGAAGAAATTAGAACTTTATTTTAAGGTTATGTAGAGGAAATCTAGTGGATTGAAGGAAATTGTAGAATGCCGGATAGTATTTCAGTTACGCTTGGGTTACACTCTGAGTCTGAATCCTGCTGAGGTTGATTTTATTTCCGAGGAAGCCGATATATTAAATATTGATCAAATAAAATCGCCTGTTCATAAACTTTCATCGTATGGCTTTGGGCCCGTTAGAATAAATTATAAGGTTGTGGAGTTTACGAATTATTATAGATGTCGAGAATGTTAAATTCCATCAAATGAATTGGGGTTTTTTTTTTTTTGTTTTTCATTATAATAAGAGGATAACATTTAATTATGACATGCATACAATTAACCTTCCTGCGATGGGCACTAAATTGAAATCTGGCTTAGAGTAAAAATTGGACGATTCTTTTATTATTTGAATTAGCCAAAAGTGGCTGCAGCCTTCGCAGGTTTATTGAGACCGGTAAGATTGATACAGGTGACACTCAAAGAGAAAAACGTGATTGAAAAATAACAACAACAAAAAAGAAGAAAAAAGAGCAATTTACTCGGCCATTCAGAACTAATGAAATAGATTTCTGTAAGTTGACGTACTTTTTTCTGTCTAACACTACAGTGGCTGGCAACCTCTGGATTCCAGATCGGATCCGGCCCGGACTTCTCAAACAAAATTTGATCTCTACCTACTCTGCACTGTCTAAAACAATGCTGGTGTGTACTCTACAGTTGGCTGTAGTATACTTCGGCCGTGATTGATGAGCCAGGTTTAATGAAATCATAATGGATCACACCTGCACCAAACACACACCAACAGCTTCTTTTGATGAATTTTGCTTCTTGGACTGTGTTTTGGTGGTTCGTCTTTGTCCACCCATTGTGCTGAACGTTTACGGTTGTTGTATTGGATCCATTTCTCATCACATGTTAGAATTTGATTCAAAGAATGATTCATTTTTGTGACGAGCAAGTAGCATAATGCAGGCTTTCAAACGTTGCTGTTTCTGATTTTCATTGAGTTCATGTGGAACCCACTTTTCCAACTTTTTCACTTTACCGATTCGAACTAAGTGAGCCAATATTGTTTGTTTGCTAACACCAAACAACAACGATAATTCACGGACACTTTGAAATGGATCCAACTCGATGGTGGCTTTCAGTTCGTCATTATCCACCTTTGTTTCTAGTCGACCGCGTTGCTCATTTGTAAGGTCAAAGTTGCCAGAACGTGTAATAACATTAGAATGAAATACTCCATTAATATTCCGAGCTGTCTGTGATGCTGTATTTCCAAAAAAAGAACTCATAATTCAAAACTGTACGAATTTCTGACTTATCCTTCTCTAAACAAAAACAGCAAAAAACGATTTATAAATACTTTATAAAGCGCAAAATGAGTTGGAATAAAGAAATAGATGTGTCAGCTTTCTAACAAAGAATATTATCAAAATATAATAACGGCGCAAAACGAGAAGCTGTCAAAGTTTACCATATACCTTACTACAAATTTCATACTTGATAACCTAATACATTCAAATGAAACGGTTCATGCGAAGTATTGTCAGTTGGAAAACTGACATTGCGCAAAAATTTGCAGAAAAAGAGTCTAACATTGAAACACTTGTAAAGGAGAGTTGCTCTTACATGATAATACAAGACCACATATTGCTCAATTCACTCAGGAAAAGATTATGGCACTAAATATAGAAGTGTTGCCTCATCTTCCTTACTTCCTTCAACTTCCTCCAACACGGCAATGATCAATTAAGATCATTGCAACATTATTTAGAAGGAAAATAGCTTATTATTTGTGAAATTCAAAAATTATTGAGTGTTTCTTTGCTCCAGAACCTGAAGAATTTTGCATCTGAGGGACGAACAATTAGCCAGATAGATGGAATTATGTTATCGTGAGGGGAACATTATCTGGTTAGATATATCAAGATCAAAGAAACATTTGTTTCTTTCCCATCTTGAAATGCGACAGACTTTACTTCTAACCTAATTTTATCAACCTTTTGAGAATTTCCCTTTTAATTCCATATATATTCATTGTCAGGTAATTCTGAGTAAACATCTCTCTCTCTCTTTCCTTCGTAGCAGATAATTAGTTTCTGCTGGTTACCTTATTTATTTTATTTTATGTAGTTCTATATCATTTAAAGTTATAGGACTATTACCAAAGAGTAGGGACAGTTTAAATACAAACGAGAAAGTGAATTATGATTTAGAGGTCTTTTAACAAGACTCAGAAACCCTTCTGTTACGATCTTTGAAAAGACCGAAACTCTTATTTGACTCAACCGAATCATCAAAATACATCATCACAGCCACTTCAAAAAGATGAGGCTAAAATTTATTTGCATAATTAAAACATGATTTAATGTTTATTAACGTTTCATGCACATTCTCTTCTCCATTCTAGTCTAGTAATTGGGTTTTTCTTGAACCATATATAAATATTCAGCATTCTTTCGTTGGTACAAGGGGAAATCGATATTACTCTAGTATATGTCTGAAGGGTTGGAAAGCATTAAGACCGATACCCTGCCATTTCTGTCACTGCACAGTCAGAGATATGTAAAAGAACGGCCTAAATTTCATTTCAAATACAGAAGACTCAAGACATTTTTGTGGAGGTGGTGGAAGTGGTGTCATTTGCATTGAACCTAGTACTTAACTAGTATTTAACTGACTCTTAATATACTGATTCAGTAAAAATAAGTGGCAAGTCGAGTTTGAAAATGAATTTAAGAGGACTGAAGCTAAATAAAATGCTTTTAGTTCGGTGTTCTACAATTTTTGTCACAGCAAAGTCGGAAACATCTAAATATACTAAGAACGAAGAAAGGAATAATATATATATATAATCACTTATTTCACTTTCTCTGTTTCGAATAAACTTAGAATGTTATTTCTCGTCAGTAGACAAATACATTAGGCATAGTATAGTGTTAACAAGTAAATGAATAAATATAATAGACCATATGCGCAAAGGGATAAATATATCTAGAGAAAAATAACTTTACACACACACATATATCGACTACTTCGTTGTCATCACTTAATTCACTTGAAACATTTGCTAAATATTCAAAGTAGCTTTGTTATTTTCAATGTCTGAGTGTTTAATTATTTTACTTCAAATATTATTTTCCAAAGAAACAACAATCAGCTACCATGTGAAGGCAAAGCAAAACTAAAAGCTACAGGAAATCGTTGACAGCGATGAAATCTAGGCGCATGCGCAATGAAAACCTTCCTGTCAGGAGGGGCGATTGTCATTTAGTTTTTTTTACCTCAGTCTGCTGCAGTTTCTATTTAATGAAACCTTATTTTACTTTCTAATTAGTGTCGCTACACATCTAACTAACTTCATACTTCCTCACTCACATTAACAGTAATCTAAAATCCATACCCCAGTTGTCCGACAAATAGGCATCACACGCGGGGGGGTTTGTCAGTTTTTTTTTTTATTTTTGTTTCGGGAAGGAGAGCATTTTGCCTCTATCCTTCTACACCTTTCTTTTTGTTGTCAAATACCTTTCTTTTCCTTCAAGGGGGCTGTTTGTTCTAAGTAGGTTGCCCTTGTCTTTTGCCCCCGCCTTCGAAGATGAATAGTGTGTCGAAGAAGGAAACGTCCGCCAGTCCTGTCGAGGCGAACCTGGTTGACCCTCAAGCCGAGGTACGTAAACTGCAGGAACTGGTGAAGAGGCTTGAGCTACAGAACGAACTGCTTCGGAGTAAACAGAAGCTAAACAACGGTGATGTGGATACTAAGCTCAACCAGCACAATGGCTCGACGGGCCATAATAATAGCCACCAACACAACCACCAACAACATAATCACCACAACAACCATCACAGCCAACAACATCAGAACAACAGCTGCAGCAATAATAACAGTACCCATCAAACTGTAGAGGACGATGTGGACATTATAGATGTAAATAGTATCTCGTCCAAAGATGATGAATTCTCCTGGTAAGTGTCATTCCTGTTAAATAGTTCTGTGAATAAATACGTTCCCCAGAATTTCTGAGGATACACAAAACAAACGAAAGAACATTCCTTATAACACACACACACACATACACACTCTAGACCAACAGTTTCTGTAAAAATAAGACACCAAAACTAAATAAAGATTGCAAAGAGGACCATTTCAGTAGAGTTGATGGAAACTGTCAATGTATTTTATGATTTTTTTCGAGGTGAATGCTAAATGTAATTTTGTAGAAGATACACACTTTCTACTTAATACTATTGCGTATGCTAATAACAGAGTATACCGTTATTAGACGTATTTATATATACATACGTATATATAAATACTTGCGTGTTCACATGATCCATGCTAATGGTGAAGTGTGTGTCAGTGTGGTTTCACACACTCAAACATATGTATTGATGTTTAATCTTGATTAGTATTCCCTAAAAAAAAAAAATTTTAATTGCAACAAAAGGCATTCACAGCTTTCCAGCCTCTATAGAAACGATCGTAGTTGCGATCTTTCGTAGCTTTAGTGGCTTTCTTTTCATGAAACTGTTGCAATGGAGTATGTGTACGTGTGTCTGTGTATATGTGTATGTAATTTGTTCGTATGTGAGTGTGTGTGTGTGTATGTATATATATATATATATAGAGAGAGAGAGAGAGAGAGAGTTTACATCTCTCTATATGTGTGTAGATATGCAGATGGAGAAATGAGGGGCACTAACGAATCCATGACTTCGAGCCTACTATGTGGATGTGTTAAATTTAGGGAGATAACTACATGGACAGAACCTGTAAAATGTTTGATATGACAGGCTCTTATGGATAGCTAGTACGAAGTAGTTTTGCTGAGGTCATTTCCCGATTGTGTGTCATTGGTAGTGTATTTAGTCACCTGTGGTCACAATGTTTAGGTCCTGCCTGTGAGAAGAGTTACACGGAATTAACGAATGTCATTGCCAAGAAAGGATCACAAGTAATTCAAAAAGATGTATTTGATAAATGATAATAAATAACAACATTGATAATGCTGATGACAGTTTATTAGCCACAAGAGTCGAGAAAAAGATCGCGGACGATACAGTATAGTAGGGAATCTCTATGCGGTCATCCGGCCTGCTGGAAATAGCAGCCAACTCTCCTTCAACATACTCAACCGTCTGGAAATATAGCTGCATTAGAAACGATGGTCTGAGGTACACTGTAAAATCAAAAAAGATGAGATGATTACAACTGGTTTATCTTTTGATTACAGCTAGCCTGTGGCTAAACAAGTGGTGGGAGAAGTAGGCATGGCTAGTGACGTTCGGAATTTTAACAGTCAATGATTGGGTGTGAAGGAGAATGCATGCACTTATGTTTTTTTTTATGTATGAATTATAAAAATAGTCACATATTAAACTGAAGGATCTCTAAATATTCTTCTGTAGAGTTACATATTTGATTAATTTTTACAACGAAAAAGGTTAACGGTTACTTCAAAGAATCGGCAATGTAGCTTTCATCGGACTGTGTGTGTGTGTATTTGTCTGGTATAGAGCTGCGAAGACTATAGTTCAGTTGAGGACTCAACTCAATAATGTAGACTTTATTTGGATAGCAAGATGTCCAACGGAGAGGCTGTCCTCTTCACGGGATATGGTTGATTAACAAGGTTTCGTTACAATAATGTATTATAGAACATGTTTTTTTTCAAACCAACACTTAGGGTGATTGTAAACAGTTTGGGCTACCCAGTTTAACTTCCAATATTAGTAGGTTTATAAGCAATGTATTTGTAGATACACGAAAGATTCACAGCAGCTGATGAGAGCTTTAAAAAAAGTCGAAATGTACATTGAGCTGTTTTCCCTTTTTATGTTCGCACACATATTGTACATACAAAGTGTTTACAATCGTCATAAACCACAGTGTTCACCATTATATATATATATATATATTTATCTCTATCTATCTATCTATCTATCTATCTCTCTCTCTCTCTCTCTATCTATCTATCTATCTATCTATCTGTGTGTGTATATATGTATGTATATATATATATATATATATATATATATATATATATATATATATATCTATCTATAATCTGTATGTGTGCGCGCGCACAAATATGTTCCATGCATATCTGTATGTGTGTGACTGCTTCGATTTTTGAGTAGCGACTTTATGAGCACTTCATTAAGTTATGTGTCCTATATACATTAATGTCTATACAGGAATGTAAGAAGCATAGCAGATATAATTGAACGTGTGTGTGTGTGTACATACACACAAAGAAGTTTCGCTTTTCTGGTAGAAAGTAGTGGACGTTCTCTGAATCAAAAACCAATAATTAGATGCGCGGATTATCTGGATGCTCTTACGCCCTGTCCTCCCCCACCCCCACACGCCCATCAATGTATCAACAGCAGAAACAGAGGCTTTAAATGTGCAACTATATTGTCAACATGTTTATCTTTGTATCCCCAGACGCATCGCACTAACGCATACGTTACATGCACACACAAAACACACGTGTGCGTGTATGTATGGATGTAAATGTGTGTATATATGTCCGCATGGATGTGCTTGTATGTGCGCGCGTCTATGTATGTATATATATATATATATATATATATATATATATATATATATATATATATAGTTGAAATTTACAGAAAAACAAAAGACGAAGACAGGTGTACGAACAAGCAAGTGTATTAGTTTGACGCTCGGGAAAAATGAAAAAGCCCTTTACGTTTCAAGCCTACGCTCTTCAACAGAAAGGAATAAGAGAAAATAAAGAGAGAGAGAGAGAGAATGAAAAAAAAAAACTTGTAGATTTCAGCGGTCCAGCATTGCGAATATATATATATATATATATATTTATAAAATCTGTATGTGTGTGTGTATATAGGCGCAGGAGTGGCTGTGTGGTAAGTAGCTTGTTTACCAACCACATGGTTCTGGGTTCAATCCCACTGCGTGGCACCTTAAGCAAGCGTCTTCTACTATAGCCTCGGGCCGACCAAAGCCTTGTGAGTGGATTTGGTAAACGGAAACTGAAAGAAGTCCGTCGTATATATGTATATATATATGTGTGTGTCAGTGTTTGTCCCCCCAGCATCGCTTGATAACCGATGCTGGTGTGTTTACTTCCCCGTAACTTAGCGGTTTGGCAAAACAGACTGATAGAATAAGTACTAGGCTTACAAAGAATAAATCCTGGGGGGCGATTTGCTCGATTAAAGGCGGTGCTCCAAACAAGTAAAAGAGAGTATATATATATATATATATATATATGTGGAATGTTTGTACAGATATATATATATGTGTGTGTGTGCATGTGTGTTTATGTAGACGGACAAAATGATAACGGCATTTCTTCCAGCTCTTTATATTCTGAGTTCAAATTCTGCAAAAGCCAAGTTTACCGTCTATCCTTTCTGGATTGATAAAATAAAGTACCAGTCAGCTACTAGGGTCAACCTTGAAACCTGCAATGGACCAGTGTTCCGTTCACGGGAATTGTGATCTCAGCCACTTATGTCATAGAAACCGAGTAACCGGCTTTATGTGACCTAGGGGCTCAAGAATGTATGTATGTATATCTATATGTGTGTGTGTGTGTATATGTATATGTGTTTACACACACATACACACTGATCTTTGTAGCCAAACAGATGTCTTGATCTCTTTACAGTCTATGCTGGAGTCTGTTGAAAGCTGAATTTTGGCACAACATTTAGAGGGGTGTTGTCTAGTATGACAATAAGATCCTGTTTTGGGTGTTCAGGTACTGGCTGGTGCAATACCTCAATCTTTTTTGAGTTGATTGTAAGGTCAAAGGATTTGGCAACATTAGCAAAACAGTCAACCCATGTTTAGACGTCCTGTAAAGAGTTTGTCAAAGCACAGTTGTCTGCAAACAGAAACTCTCTCACTCCTCTCCACTGCTGGCAAAATACTTACCAGAGTCATGCTCAACAGGCCCATTCATCACTTGGTGGAGACAGTACACCCTGAATCACAATGCAGCTTTTGTGATTTGATTTAGCAAAACCCTTTCATATGGTTAACTGTGATGCTCTCTGGAAAGTTCTGTACAAATTTTGGGTATTCCCAATAGATGGTCAGTATTAAGATCATTCCACAATGATATGATAGCCTCCATGATGGAAAGTGGTTGAACTACCTGTAAAGTATAGAATCAAGCAGGGCTGTGTAATGACTCTTGTTTTGTTTGCAATCTGCTTCTCAGCCATGCTACAAGTTGTATTCAGAGATTTACAATCTACAATGCCTCTGAGCCAGAACCAAAGTCAGGGAACATGTATGCATATGTTTATATGTATGTATGCATATGTTTATGTGTATAAACAGGTCACTTGCGAGGTCTCTCATGAGTGCTACTGATAACATGGAATCCAGTACAACCTGTTGCAAGGTTGGGTCATCAGCAACTAAACTGGCACCCCTGTTAGGCTTCTTTGGTGAGGAGGGTTGCTAGAAACTCAGCAGGACTAAAAACAAGACCTGTCAAAAGGATGGATGAACCTAGTGTAGGTTCAGTGACTATCAACAATAGCAGGGGGCCCTCAGAAATTCTGGGCTGGAAAACCACTGGAAGTGAGGTGCCCCTTAGCTTTTGCCAGAGCATGTCTTGAGGAGAATATCACTCTCATATAAAACCAGATATGCAGGAAATGGTATTGAACATTTTGAGATTATGGCGCTCTCACATTCATGAACCTGCAACCCATATTGGTAGTGTATCTTGCCCTGGTTTGTCTCTGGATCATATCAGTTGAGTGGAGAGGGTCTGTTGAGGTGCTGTGCAAACCTTACTGCACCTAAAAGTTTAGGTTGTGCAACCACCAATGAGGTGTTTTTCCAACACCCAGTTATGTAGTAGGGCACCGTAGTGAGTGTGGAAGCCGAGGACGTGAACCAGGGTGAAGGTAGCTGCTGGTGCAATAACCTCATGCTTGGGCATTGCTGACATGTAGCATGGGCAGTGGTCAGTGATGGTCTTCCTTGGTCACTAGTGAAGGCAGCTGCTGGTGCAATAACCTCATGCAAGGGCAGTGGTCAGTGATGGTCTTCCTCGGTCACTAGTGGACAGTCGTCATCATGTATATTTGTATACATTTATCATTATGGATATGTAAGTCTATGTGTTTATATGTATCTCTCTCTATTTTATATTTATGCATATGTGTGTGTAAATACATGCTTGTTTACAACTATCATATGCTGTCAAAACAAGGAAGCACTAAAACATGTACATACTCATGCAAACATTATATATATATGTGTGTGTGTGTATATATATATATATATATATATATATATATATATATATATTATTGACCACCTATATTCATTGTATGTTTTGCTTGTTCAGTGGTACACTGCAGTATAATGCTTTGGGGACGACTCCTTCATAGCACTGGGTGTTAAACACCTGAAAGCTTGCCTCCAGTCCCATTCAAAGGTGATGGATATCGATATTTTGCTAATTTTTTGCTGTAGCCATTATTCTTGAACGAGATTGGAAGTGATTTGTCTCACCTGTCTATGACTTTCAGGTGTTTTAACACCTAGTGTTGTGAGGGAGTTGTCACAAAACTGCAGTGAACAGCCAAACACATACATTGGAGTAATTTTGGTTGATAACGTTTATAACACTAGCACTGCTTTTAATTCATAATATGTATATATATATATATATATATATATATATATATATATATATATATATGTATATATATATATATATATATATACATATATATATATATATATGTATATACATATACAGGGGTTGGACAAAATAATGGAAACATTTTAAAATTTCAAACAAATTTATTTTAATCTGGGTAGGATCACCTTTGGCAGTAATTACAGCTTGAATTCTACGAGTTATAGACTCATACAAAGTTGGAATTGTTTCCAAAGGAATTTTTGTCCATTCTTCAGCTAGAACAGTCTCCAGTTCTTGTAGTGATGATGGTGGAAGATATCGACTCCTTGTTTTTCTAAAATGCACCATAAATGTTCAATAATATTGAGATCTGGGGACTGTCGTGGCCAGATAAGATGTTCAACTTCACTAGAATGTTCCTCGTGCCATTCAGTAACAACTTTAGCTATGTGAATTGGTGCATTATCATCCTGAAAGATTGCGTTTCCCTTTGGAAACAGTTCCGCAACCATAGGATGAATTTGATCAGATAAAATGCTTAAGTAGTGTTGACTATTAATTCTGCCTTGAAGGGAAACCATTGGGTCGGTGGATTTCCAAGATATAGTGCCCCAGATTATCACAGACCCTCCTCCATGTTTAACATTTGGAAGAAGGCTGTCTGGATCAAATGCTTCTTTTGGCTGTCTCCACACCTATACTTGGCCCGTGGTCGGAAATAAGGTAAAGGATGACTTGTCTGAGAAAATAACATTCTTCCACTGCTCTAGGGACCAATTCTATCGGTTTTTACTCCACTCTAAATGCTTTGCAACGTTTGTTTTTGAAAGTAGTGGTTTTCTGATTGCAACCCTCCTGTGAAATCTGGCTTTGTGCAGCTCCCGACGAATAGTTTTTGTGGAAACTGGGTTCTCAAGGTGGTCATTAAGCTCTGCAGTAATTTTGGGAGCTGTACTTTTGTGATCCTTTCTAACAATTTGCGGAACAGTCTGATGGTCCCTATCAGAAAGTTTTGGTTTTCTTCCGGAGTTTTGTTTCGATGAGGAGGTTTTTTCCCTCTTTCAAAGGCTGTCATTACTTTCAAGACAGTACTTCTTGATACACCAAACATTTCATCTGTTTTTGTAACACTAGCGCCTGCCATACAAGGCACCAACAATTTGACCTCTTTGAAAGTCTGATAGATCTGTCATTTTAATGAATTTTAATTACTTTTTCTGATGATATCTGAAAAGAAACAGTAATCTTAGCAAAACATATTAAGCAATACTAATAGTAAATCAAAAAACATAAAAATAAACAAGCTTTTGATGGTTTTATAGATACTTCAAAATTATAATGCTTTGATGCTAGGTGTTTCCATTATTTTGTCCAACCCCTGTACATAAATATGTATGTATGTATGATGTCTGTATGTATATAAGTGGGCTTCTTTCAGATTCCATGTACCAAATTCACCCACAAAGTTATTTTACTAAATTCTTCATTTTTCAAAATTAATTGAAACAATGGCAGTGTCTATCATCTATCTGAATGATCATAGGTTTGCTTGGTCAATACCACCTTGGGGCTGAACAAAACAGCAAGATGTAGGATTATCTAGCAATGTTTTTGTTTCATCTTCCCCTCTCACACACTTCCATTGACTTCATTCTTGGCTACCATTATGAAATTCTTGAACTTTGGAAAGATTTTCAGATTGTTTATATAATGCATACACATTACTCATCACAAATACAAATTTATATGTAAAAATATATACAGACATACTATATAATCACAGACACAAATACATGTATATGTGTGCAAGTATGTGTATATATATGTGTATGTATATATGTGTGTGTGTGTCTATGTATGTATGTATATATATATATATATATATATATATATATATATATATATATATATATTTATATATATATACACACATACATAGGATGATTGACAGTGCTTGCCAAGTAGAAAATCTACAAATCTACACACACATGTCGTGATCACTCAAGCCTTTATCTCTCATGCCCCTTATTGCTCATTTCTCAGTTACAGTTTTCTTCTGTCTTACTGTACTATGCTACCAGTGTGACTTAAATGAACAGTTGATCATCTCTTTTCAACATAGTATTTCCAGTATAATTGAGGATGCTACCTATATGATCCTCTCATAAACACTCCACCTCACCTCTCTCACTTTTTTACATACATACACATACTTACACATGCACACACATACATACACATGCATGTACCAATATTATTCACTGCACCTATATGATCATCTCACAGACATTCCATCCCTTCTCTCATATCCTTAAAGCCCTTGCTCACCTTTTGTGAGACATTTGCTTAAGGGACATCACCACATATGCATATACTCCATACACTTTACCTATACTCCTTCTTAGGCTATTTGGTGTTGGCAATCCTCATCCACCTTCATCATTTATCCACTTCTTACTTATTCTTCACATCTCACCTCTACCCTCTCCAGAGCTTGTACCATGTAAAATATACCCAGTGTAATCAGTTAAGTGTGGAATCAACCCCACACTTAACAGATTGCATTGGGTATATTTCCTTTGGTCTTGTTGAAGACATGACAATCTCCTTGGAGCTGGTGCCATGATAAAAACTAGGTAAGGTGGCTGGTGTTAATAAAGGCAACCAGCCATAGAAACCAAACCAAAAGTAAAATTTACCAGTGAGATGTGGTACTCCAGTCCTCAGAATGTAGCAATGAGCTGTCCAACCCCTACACCTTACAGACATAGAAAGTAGATAACAAATAATCATGCAATGATGTTAATGATTTGTCTATGTGGCCAAACCGAGGCTGAAAAGCTCTCCCACTTCTCTGAAGTAAAAATCAAACTGTCTTTTTTCTTAAGAATGTTAATTGAATCGTGAAATTTGCTAATTTCTTAAAATTGTCTCTTCTTCTCATTCACAGTTGCTAGCAATGCTCACTAGGCTTTTATTTGCTTTCTCTGTCCAGGAGAGAAGTTTTAATGAATTAAGAATTTATCATATACAGTATCCAGTATATTCCCCATTGACTTCGTAATCCAAGTTCATGTCATTGGTCTCTTTGGAGTTACTGTCTCTTAGCTTCTTTCATTTTGTATATATATGTATGTATACATGCACATATATACACACATGCACACGAACATACATTATATTTCTTCCTATTACTCAAACTACCAATTTCCTACTCTTATGTTAATAAACTCTAGTATTGTTATTTATAAATACACACACACATGAATACGTATACACTCATCTACATGCACACACATATGTCTGAAACAGCAGTATTCTAGAAAACTCATGATAGTGTGCATCAACAAATGGTAAACACACTAATATAGCTACATATTTAACCACAAGAACATAATTAAGATGCATGTATACATACACACATACGCACACACAATTATCAATTTTACATAGGAACACTCATTAATTCTGCTTCCTGTTGAGACAGCAATAGCAACTATTACTACCATAACAACAACAACAGCAATACTCAAGTGTTTTAATCATTAACATTGAAGTAGGAAATTGATAGCAAGGTCTGCCGCTATTTGACTATTAATACAAAGAAACAGTTATATTTGTGTAGGAGCATAGCTGTGTGGCACCTTGGGCACATCTCTTCTACTATGGCCCTGGGTTGACCAAAGTCTTGTGAGTGGATTTGGTTGTGAAAAACTGTAATAAGTCTGGTGTGTGTGTGTATATATTTTATGTAAATTAAAATGACAAGGAAATAAAACATTGTCATGAATTTCATTAGCTTACAGCTGTTTCTGCTCTGAGATGCTATATATTCAGTTGAGCATTTGTGTATCGCTCTATTGCATCTTGAAGCAGAAGCAATTGTAATCTCATAAAGTTCATGACGTAATTTCTTGTTTCTTTGTCATTTTAATTTTCTTATTACTGCTCTATACTCAACTGATGCTTTGTTCTGAAGCATGTGTATATTGAATTCTGACATCAGGTTATTAGTATCTCTATGCCTACGGGAAATAATAATATATATGTATATGTGTGTGTATGTTTGTAACTACTAGTTTTGACATCACATGAATAGTTATGATTGTCACTATCATACAAGCAATATCATTCATTTTCAATAATCTGCAAAAAAAATGTCTGGCCATGGTGAAATATTACATTGCTTGGTAACAGGAAGGGCATCTGGCTACAGAAAATCTGCCTGAATAAACTTTATTCAACCCATGCAAGCATGAAATAAAATAGCTTTCATTATTAAGCTGGTGTTTGGAACATAAAATGACATATAAACTCTGATGGAAGGTTTTAATTTAAATCCCTTCAAGACAGTATATTTGTATCATAGAACCAGGGCAGTCTGAGGTGGGTTGATATAAAAAAAGTTAAGTGGTTAGAGATGGTTCTTGTATGAAGTTAAATTTGAAAACTTCAGCCAGGCTAGAAACTCCCTGAGGAATGATGTTGCCTAAAAAGTGAACTTCTCAGCAATTTCACTTTATAAAACACTACATCTCATATAAAATCTATATGAAGATTCACATGAATCGAGAGACTAAACATTGCTGTTGAAATACACTGTCTTTGTTACAATTAAATTTGAAAATCTTTTATTACGAAGCTCATGTTTGGAACATTAACATGAAATTTTGATGGAAGATTTTTTTAAAATCTAGAGCAATTTAAAATAGGAAGATGTATCAGAGAACCAGGAGCAGTCAGGCATTTTGGTATCAAAAGAGTTAATAGCTTTGTGTGTTATTAAATGCCTACAAAGGTTCTTGCTGTAACAGAATATAGTTATTTATAATTTTAATGGAAGCTATTATGCTGTGTACTGCCAGCAAATGCAAGTTTAAAAAAGGTAAACACAAAATCTTAATATCCAGTTAGACTATAAGAATGAGCTTGATAGGTAAGTTGTTGATCCCAAGCAGAGAACAAAGGAAAACTGTTAAATGTCTGTTTGAAGCAATGATCAAAGTATAGTGTGAATGGTCAATAAGTCTATTCACTACTCAGGCCTGAGGTCAGAGAACTTTTAAAAAAACGTCATCTGTAACAAAATACTTTGCCATCAAAATGTTTGTGAGTGATTACAGATTAGTTCAGTATTAAAGATTAATGGTCAGTTAAACTAAAAGCACAGCTGTTGTGTGTCCATGGTTGCTGGACTACCAGGGATGAGGTCAACCAAACAGTTTAGCCAAACACAAAAGCAGAATGAATAAACCAAAAAACTATCAATCCCATTTTGTTCTCGTGATAAGGCATGAAGAAAGGTTGCCAACCATAAAACACATTTTCAAAAGAAAGACCTCAGAAGTTAGATGAGGGGGCTTGTTTGACTTGCTAGAAATAGCAGCGAAATCTCCCCTAGTTACACTACCATCTTAACCTTTTTGATACCGTCCTAGGTTCTATGACACCAACTTCCTGTTTTAAAGTGATCTAAATTAAAATCTTCCATCAAGATTACATGCTCATTTGCTCCAAACACCAGCTTAATTATTACAAAGTTATTTTATTATATTCTCCTTAATTATAAAAATTGAAGCAAAGATAGTATATCTCAATGGAAATATAGTTACAAAAGAATTAAACCTGGAAAGAAACATTGAATCATTCTGTAATATAATCCTAGATATATTATGTCTGAATATTAGATTAAATTGTCACAGCTGTAACACTGTTGATCATATGCCAGCTCAATCTGGGTAGACCTGGTGCTAAACAATGACAACTGTAAACATTGTAAAGGTTTGCTGTGGGACCGAGCCTGAAACCATTTGGTTGGGAAACCAACTTCTTAACCACACAACCGTGCCTGTGCCTATTTATTATTTTCAAAGTTAATGGTGAAAAAGGCAAAAAGCAGTGTTTTTCAATGACAGTATGGTAACAAAAGGGTTGATACATGGAGTTGTTAAATGTGCTTCAGGTTCAACACAGTCACTTGCTAGATGAGTGCAAGTCCAAATACTCTGCATAAAAAAAAAAAAAAACTCTTTTAAGAGTTGGGCAATTAAATGACATGTAATAGAAAAGATAAAGTACAACACTTTGTTTTCGACTGATTTTGTTGTGAATGAAACTGCTACAGTTGTCTGATACTCCTTTGGTCTCTTGGGAGTTTATGTAATATTATATTTCTGGATAATATACCCTCCAGTAGTTAACTACTCAGTAGCTGTGTGATAATTCTAGGTCTGATCAGACAGACCTATACCAGCTGTTAAACTTATGCATCTATGTTTGATGGTAAATATATATATATATATATATATATATATATATATATATTTAAAAAAAAAAATTTTTTTTTGATATTTTCCAGATGTTAGATTGTTTCAATAGTTAATTCATTAATCTATTTAATGTCATGCTTGCTGTTAGTTGTAGCAGCAGGTCTCATAGAGGAGATGATGGAAACAATTTTTTTCTTTCATCAAATGTTCTTAGACTCAAGAAAGAAGTGATTCTCAGAGGAAAATCTTGTTTTAAAGTAAAAGATCTCTAGCCAAGTAAGTGATATTGAAGATAATCTACATAGCAATATAAATATCATACCTCCCTCACCCATAGTCATTACTTCTATAGATTGGATGGGTTTTGTAACACCATCTCCAGTTGTTCCATGACTTTTGTTGGTAGAACCATTAGCACGCTGGGAAAAATGCTTAGCAGCAGTTTCATCCTTCTTTACATTCTGAGTTCAAATTCCACCAAGGTTGACTTTGCTTTCCATCCTTTTGGGGTTGATAAATTAAGTACCAGTCGAGCACTGGGGTCAATGTAATTGACTTATCCCCTTCCTCCAAATTTCAGGCCTTATGCTTTTAGTAGAAAGAATTATTATTATTATTAATGGTAAAATCAGGGTGTTGAAGAGAATGTCTTGTGGTACTTCTTTCCACCCTATCATTTAGTTTCAAATCCCAACAAGGTTAATTGTCCCTTTCATACTTTCAGGGGCAATAAAATCCAGTACCAACCAAGTGCTGGGTCATCGGTATCAACTTAGAAACCCCCCCCTCAAAGTTGCTGACCTTGTGCCTAAATTTGAAATAATTATTATTGGACGTGGATTGGCAGTATCATTAGAGTGTTGGACAAAATGCCATGTGGTATTTGTTCTGACTTCTTACATTCTGAGTTCAAATCCGACTGAAGTCAACTTTGCCTTCCTCCTTCTAGGATCAATAAAGTAAAGTATCAGTCAAGTACTAGGTTAGATGCAATCGACTAGCCTCTTCTCCAAATTTCAGGCTTGGTGAACTAGCTGAATGAGGATTAATTCTATCATGACTAATATTCTCATTTTGCTTTGCATTTGCTTTTCCTGTAAGCGCATTTGGTTGAGTGTAGGAAAGATGGCTGTTTTGGTATGGATACTTTATATAAACATGAAGCACTTGTTGCTTGAATAATGAAGTACCTTTCCAGTTTAAGACATGTATCTATATCAGAAACAAACCAAGAAAGAGATGATGAGGTCAAATCTGAAACTGGAAAGAAGTCAATTCTGAGACTGTAATCACCTTGCAAATTGCATGGTACATTTTCTATCGAACACAAAGGGGAATTTTCAGATTTATAGATGATGTGTGCAATTGTTGTCAGCCAATTGCTTTCATTAGCTGTCATTTCTAATATTGACCAAATCACTCACTCATGAAATGGAGTTTCACAGAAAGAAACTTAACAGATGTAGCAAGGTCTGACCCCATGATGGTGATGTGCAAGTAGTCAAAATAATTCAATGTTTACAACCAGTGTGGTTGGTAATTATGTAATGTTCAACAGACTAAAAATATAGCAATGTCTGACCTAAATACTAAATGTTTTTAGCAGTGACTGAAACCAATTTGTGTTATTTTTATTGTTTAGTTTTTTTGTTTCATTTAAGAATGCTAATACCAATAACTATAAAAACCATAAGAATAACATTGTTGATTTCCATTTTTTATTAATAATATTAAAAAGCTAATTAAATATGCATTGAATTTTAAAATACCTCATGCACCCTCTCCAGCTGAAATTTATAAAGTTATTTATACATAGACCATTCTGTAGTAATACTGCTGTTGCTGGTGGTGATGTCCTTTCTATCAACAACAATAGTGGTGATGGTGAGAATAATCATTGCTGTGCTAATGAAGATATTAGTGACAATGCTGATGCATGTTGCCATGGGACTCAGTGTTGTTGACTGTAATATTAATATTGACAATGAAGGCGGTGGTGATGATCATCATTGAGTATGATAGATGGTGGCAGCATTGTTATTGATGTTAAATTTTTAAAACTAAGAAAGAAACAGGACTAGTTCCTATTGTTGCACAGCACTTACACAATGAAGCTGTGTGTGTGTGAGAGAGAGAGAGAGGGAGACTGGGGAGGTGGGGGTGGGGCAGGCATGAACTTAATAGGAAAGAAATATGAATGTGCTTAGAAATGTGACTGGAAACTTTTTAAAAAGCCATTATGATGCTGGTAGTGTACTGGAATGAATTATTAAAGGAATGTAGGTTCAGTTCCAACTGACTCGCACTATTTTGGGTTTCATTCTTTTTTTTTTATGTACATACTTAAACTGAATCGGGGTTGGATATACAACTGTATGTTAGTGAGGGTTGGATGTACAACTATGTGTCAGTGATGGTTGGTTATACAACTGTACATCAGTGAGGGTTCAATATGCAACAGGATGTCAGTGATGGTCAGATATACAACATAATGTCAGTGATGGTCAGATATACAACAGGATATTAGTGAGGATGGATATGCAACAGTCTGTCAGTGAGGATTTGATACACATCAAGATGCTGGTAAGGTTGGATAGACAACGGGACATCTGTAAGGATGGCTATACAATGGCTTGTTGAGTGCATATTGAGTGAGATGATGTACAACACTTTCATAAAGAGAGTAGTTAGGTCATATCTCAGAACACTGGGCCCCAAAGATGAAATAATGAAGCAGTGAGATACAGCAAGAGGTGCTGAATGTTATTAACCAGTTTAATTTGTGCTATTATGAAAAATGTTGGTCATGATGAACCTGAAACAAAATAGCCTACATGAGGTGTACTAGATAGTTTCTAAATCTATTGGTGAGGATGATGATGAGGATTGTGGTGGAAAATATTTCTATAAGTAAAATCTAATCATAAAGGTATTACAATATCACTGCATAACCATACCAATTGGACTGTTCCTCCTCCTGCATATATATATCAATAAATGTTTAGCTGGTGTTAATCTTTCTGGTTACCATTATACAGTCTAGCAATGTATTCCTCTTCAGTATAGTCAGTACGGTACAGGTTCCTCCTCTTGGCCCATCTACTGTCATGAGACATAACTGGAATAAACAGACTTCTCACATGGAAGCACCATTCTACAATAGAAAGGAAAGTGGAAGGGAGGGAGAAAAGGATGAGTGGGTGAGAATAAGAGGGAGTGAAAGGAGGAAGCATGAGGGAGAGAAAGAGAGAGAGTGTGTGTGTGTGTGTGCATGTGTGTGCAAAGGGACACATATAGGGAAGTGAGGTGATATACACCAGCTGTTGACATAAAAACAGGTTACAGAAGATTGTGTAAAAATGCATCAGCTGGAAACCTGCAGATTGACATACAACTGCTGCAGCACTACTGCCAAGACTTTTACTGTAATAAGTGCAACTACAGTCGTAATAATAATAACACTTTTGCCACAAGTGTAACAGCTAGTAATAACTAAAATAGCAGCTGTTGAAAGAAAGGTCATACAGACATTAGTTTAAAATTTAGTTTCCATTGATCCAAACCACAAAATTCAAATATCAAACTCTGACATGCTGGAAATAGTAAACAATATTTCTCTCTCAAGCCACAACCTATTGTCTTAAATAGGACATCGATTATGATGTAGTCTGAATACACTATTCTTAACAAATAAGTGTGCTGGTTGTGACTGGACTTCTTTTGTTCATAGATCTGCTTGATTAAGGTCACAACATAGTTTAAATGGTTCATAAGTTGTTTAGATCAATAGTTAGTTCAAACCCCTTCAGTTTCGACCTTTCAATCTCATACTATAGATCCCTACCTGGGATCCTTGACTTGATCACTTGTGACCCTATCCAGTCCTATTCCAATTGTTAGTCATAATAGTTTATTTTACACTACCACTAACAAAGATAGAAACCTAAGTACACAAGTTTGAAAGCATCAAACATTAACTTTGTAGTTTAATGCTGGCCTGCTTACAACTATTTTGATTGGTTGAGATGTTTGTTACCTCTCACATGCAGTGTCCTCTTCATTTTTTAGCATACTCCTTATGTCCAACAAGAATTGCAGGAACAAACCTCTGCATAGTTACTTGATATGCTAGAAGTAGCAGCCAAATCTCTCTCAAATCAGAAAAAAAGAGACGTACTGGATATGTGGTCCTGCATTCTCTGTACAAAGAGAAAAGACAGGATGATTATGAGTGAAATGCCTTTGATCACAGGTCTGCTTCATCAGGACTGACCTGGAGTTGAACAACAATGCAATTAAAGAAAGTCATAGGGGAGGAGGTAATTAATAGGGGATGTTGTTTATTCCAAGGTTACTTTTTAATAAAGCAACCCTATGATTGAAAGTCATTTCAACCAGAACCATCCACTCTTTTTTCCCAGACATAGTTGGTAATTTAGATGTATGGTATCTAATTTCTTTCAATTTCAAATACAGATGTTAAGAACAATTTGTGTTTATTAGTGTGTTTTGTTTCTCAAGCAGGTCATATGACTGACAGTTGCAGCTAGTAAAGTTACCAAGTGGTTTGTCCATAGACTGAGGTCAAAGGTCCTGTGTCTTATTCCATAATGGTGCTGTGTTTATGACCTAGGTTATTGAGATATGGACATGTCACTGCAAACAGCTGGGACACTGGTGTTTTGTTAGCTCTCAGTTTTCAGCCCACAATTCGTCCAAAAAATAAATAAATATCATAAGTAGGTATGGTACGTGACTACAAACAACAGGGATACCATATAAAAGCAGAGTGTTTTGCTAACTAATGGTTCTCAGTTCAAATTGCCCCCTAAATCAAACCTACAATAGACTGACATTCTAGAAAATGTTATTGAATGACTTCATGCTATCAAAACCAGGATAAACTATTTCAGAAACCATTGTTATAATACTGGTTCATAAATGTTATAATAAAAGAAAGTCGATAGCCACCAGAACTTTGTGACATGATTTGAGACAATTTTACTTGTCTAATTAATGACCTTGGGAAAGCTGTTAAAAAAAATTCTAGCTTTGTAAACCAAGACATGAGCCTGTGTGTAGTTGCTTGGTTTGCTGAGAACAACAGCTAAATCTCGCTCAATTACACCATACTATCTTAATAAGAAAGAATACATTAACACTAGAAGGATCAGACTTTTCACTTACCTTTAAGGACTAGAATGCGTCAATTGACTCACAGATGTTTTCCAATTTGAAAGGAAAAAGAAAAAGAGAGGTAAAAAACCTTTATTAAATGTACAAATCTATTGAATTTTATGACTTCATGATGATTGTAATCGCAATAGTTTGATATTTTGAAAGAAGTTTTTCCTTACAAAATAAAAAGAAATTTATAGAAATTGTAAATGTTCATCACAACATTTTAGTGCACATTTGCCACACAGAGTTTTTTACAAACTCCATATATTTCTGTGGTTCTGTTTCTGCATTTTGTTTTCACACATGTACATCTGACTTTATTTCTAGTGGTAGATGTTTCCTCAATGGGACATGAACGACTGTGAAGTGAATCACCACAAAGTTTTTCAGTAACTCTTTGAATATATTCGTGTCAACTAATGACTGGGTTGCAAACACTTGTGTATATTACCCAGCTGTTTATAAGAGCAACATCCAAAATATTATAAAAAAAAAAAAAACATATGTGCATTGGCCATCATCCACTGCTTGCTTTTACTGAATAAAGCCTTATTATTTACATCTACATTTACCTTATTTTTGTTATAAAAAAGTATGGTGCCAGGCTTCTTCTTGGGGTTATTTTCAGAAGGAACTTATACATATTGATGTATGGTACTCAAAACAACAACAGACTTTGATTTTTTGCACTGGTGCAATTTAAGTGTGACAGTAGGCTTCTCTGTAGATTTCAAAACCAGTTTCATGGAGTGGTTTCACCTGTTTTACTGCTTCTGGTAATTCTCTTCTATTCTAATGAATTATGCCAACTAAACTGCAGTTTTGTTTTGCAAGCTGTAAAGGCTATGCAATTACTGAATATCTAAAACGTTGTCACATGTATCTATAAAGAAAAGCAGATGCAAGTTTCAAAAGTTGCCAATGCATCAATTGACACATGTGGTCCTTATAGGTGGTATGTAATTTATTATTTTTTTTACAGTTGGTGCAAACAACCTATAATTTATAGTCCTAGTGTTAAATAATGCAGCCCTAGATACATAATGCACCCCATCCCAAATGGTGATGGCGGGAATGCTTTTGATCATAAAAGAACACATTGGACAGTGTAGTTCTTGGCAATACCCTCTTCCCCTAAAAAACAGTTGCTACTTAGTCTATGTTTAAACTCCTCAGATTAGAACCAATGTATGTAATGTTCTTCTGTTAGCTGTTGGAATTACACGTTTAGTTTCTTTATATTTGTTCATTAATACAGACCTTATCAGGTGAGATGAAGATGATATCTATTGTTGCTGTCTACAAGAAGTTACTAGGATCTTTTTATTTACTTTCATTTTATAATTAGTTTATAAACAAATATCAATGAAATTACATGTTCAGAATATTGGTTTTGCATTCACTTGAACACAAGTGTGTTAGTAACTATTGTAAAATGGAGACATTGGAACATTATGCAGCCCTTGACTTGTTGGACTCCATTGAACTGTCCAACCCATGCCAATGTAGATAGCAGACTTAAACTAATGATGATGAAAATAGTTATTTATTCTGTCATATCACTGAATACAGAGTTTTTGGATTCTGTTTTGCTTATAATAACTTGGGTTGCTGATCTTTAGAGGAATATTGTGGCTTTTGGCAGTGTACACCTTCATCCACCTTTAAAGTGCAGGCCATAGCCTCTGTTTGAACTTTTTAACTTTTCTTTTACTTTTCCATGCTTACATGAGCCAGTTGGAATTCATTGAGGCAGATTTTCTATGATCAGATGCCCTTCCTGTTATCAACTCTCACCTGCTTTCAAGCAAAGTCATATTTCCCCATGGTCAGGCATGTTTTTCATGGAAGACTAGTAATGAACAACATTGCTCCTGTATGATGTCAAGACAAGATATGCACACACATACACACAATTCAAATTAGGCAATAGAAGCACCTAGATTAAAATCTTTATATGATAAATGTCATATATATATATATACACATACACATGCACAATGTGCTTCTTCCAGTTTCCTGCTACCAATATCATGCAATCAGATTGAACCTTAATCTTCTTAACCGTACAGCCACACCATGAGCTGGCTTCCAACTGAAAATATAAAGTGCTGACACTAAACTCTACAAACCATTTTGTCCAACAGAGTAACAGTTCTTGCCAGTCTATTACCTTGATTCAGTATTGATCAATGATTAGTGTTTAGGCTAATGACTTTGTAGCATCTTGCTAATTGCCTTTTCTAATCATTATATTATTTTTTTCCCTACTTATACCTGACATGATAACCTGGTCTTCTCTGTTTATATCTCATCATATTTGAATACCACTCTCCTCCTCCTTAGAGCTGATATATGACTCTAGCATTATTGATCTATTTAGATACTACACACTGATTATATCTAAGGCCTCTGTTGCTCTGGGTTGACCCTATATCTGCACCTGTATCAAGGTGCAAGCCTAGACAAGGATTTTGTGGCACACTCACAGTTACCTATGCTCATTAGTCTCCCCTCTCTATGTCACATGTTTTTTTTAAAGGAAAGGCAAAGCTGACACTAGTGTTGTTGCAGGTATTGGTACCAGAATACAGAGAGCTGGAACAAATACTATAAAGTATCCTGTTTGGTGCTCTAACCTGAAAGGATGAAAGATAAAGTTGACCATGGCTAGATTTGAACTTAGTATTACAAAGATTAACAAACTGGACAAAAAGAAAACATACAACATGGGGTCCTAAATCTGATGATTCTTCAAAATGAGATGAAAGTGCTAAATAAATTATTATCCAAAATTCTGTCTACATCCTTTGTCTTAATATATAAAATCTGTACACAACTTCAAACTTGAAAATTGGTGTTGGTGTGTGTGTGTTTACATTCCCATAAATTAGCAATTTGGCTAAATAGAATAAATATCAGAGTTTAAAAAAATGAATACTGGGGTTGAAATTTTTCAAGGCAGTGCCCCAGCATGACTGCAGTCTAATGACTGAATCAAATAATAGATAAAAGATATAATGACACCAACTGAAGATAGATTCCACTTGATCTTCACTTATTGGGTGCAGGCATTGCTGTGTGGTTGAGAAGTTAGTTGTGGGTTCAATCAGAAAGTGGGAAAGTATGTTCTACTGTAGCGTTGGGTGGTCCAGTATGTTGTGAGTGAAATTTGATGGATGGAAACTATGGATATCTGCCAGAGAGACTGTTGTTCCTGAGTTTAACACCACCACCTAAACTATGGGGTTCTTTCAGGATAGGCCACAGTGTTGCAGGCTATCAAGTTGGGCTCCTGGACTGAGGATTATTCTCCTTTATTCTTCCTCGTTGATAACTTATTGACCTTCTGTCATGTAAATATCTCAGATAAAATTAAAAAGTATAATTATTAAGAAAATTTCTTGATTTAAAAAAATTCCTTCACATTTTTGTGTCATTTTGCTTTTTAATAATATTTGAACAATAAAAATACAGTCATATTAAATTGATGTAGTTGGAATATTTAATGTGAAATATGTATTTAGTAAATAGTATTTATTGCTTCAATATTTTGCTGGAAAGTAGTAGGTTTTAGCCTTAAATCGCTGTACTTTTCCAGGTTTAAGATCATTTCAAGTGTCTATTGACTTGTACAATAGCTACATAAACCTCCCACAGGTTAAGATCAGCCACTTTTCAACTTCTTGTCTAGCACATCTTTAGTTGAAGAGTTTCCAACACTTAAAACATCTTTAAACTTACTTCAACAATTAATGCAAATATCCAGATTTGCACATCCATAAAACCCATATCTATTTGGCAAAATTTTCATCTATTTTCTGCAGGAGAAAGAGCAAAGAAAATCATAGAAAAATAATTAGACAAACAGAATGCCTGACAAACTGACAGATTGATCTCATTAAAAAATTGTCCCAGAGATTCTAAAGCTTACAATTTACATGTCTAAGTAACTCTGAATCAACAAAGGTAGTTTTATTAGTTGTTAATGTAGTTCTAATTGTGACTGTGTAAGCAGAGTTATGTGTTGCTTCTGCCACTACATGTACTTAGTAAAATAGGATAAACTTTAGTGTGTGATGACTTATTAGTTGAGTATCTACTTCATGATGGGTTGCTTTGCTGAGTACTTAGGATAAATATTTAGCCTTCTTCTAGTTCTGTCTTCTTTTTGGCTGTTTATCATTTTCAACGTGGCTGTGTTGAAAAGTTTGCTTCCCAACTTCATGGTTTCAGGTTCACTCTTGCATGGCACCTTGGGCAAGAGTCTTTGTTTATAATCTTGGATTAACCAAAGCTGTGTGAGTATATTTGGCTGATGGTAACTGAATGAAGCTTGTGTGTGTGCGTGTGTCCTTGTTTTGCCATCATGTGATTAGTTGTAAATGAGTATCACTATCATTCAAGCAGTGTCATTCATTTCCTATATTCTGCAAAATCCTTTCTTGTCATGGGGAAATATTACCTTGCTCAGAAACAAGTGAAGGTTGGCAGCAGGAAGGACATCCAGCCATATAAAAAAAAATCTTCCATAAACTTCATCTGATCCATGTAAACATGGAAAAGTGGATATTAAAATGATGATGTTTGTTTGCTTAGTTTCCACATTCTCTGTGTTTACAGCAATATGAATTTTGCTTCACACTTTGTTGTCCATTATTTATGGTTATGCACTGGTTCCTGGTGCTCAAGGAGTCATTTACTTTTACTGAGAGGTAACTGCAGTTGGGATTATACATTGTTATTATTTAGCCAAAAGTCATCTTTGATTGAGTGCCCTCTGCACAAAGATCTCAAACAAACTCTGGCTGATAAATGTGCAGACATGCACTGGAGTTGTAACATTTTGACATTTGACTGGGATCTTTAGAAAGTAAGCTTTGGTTGCTGTATGAGGTATGATTCTCACAGCTCGTCAAGTAAAGACCAAGATTGGGGGCCTGGGATCTGGAATGTTGCCAGATGCTCACCTTTCTCTACTATTGAGGCAATGAAGCTTTTAAAATATCAATCATTACATCATGTAGGGGGAAAGACTGACTTCATTCTTGGGAAGATTCTGGTTGTTGACAAAATTATCTGAACAGTTTATTTTGGAGAACTTTCAACTCAGGGTCAATTTCCCCAAATCCTTAGCCTTGCAGTGCTATTTTTAAGTTTTGCCGGTTCAAGATTTACTCTTCAGACATGCTAATACTAGTGGCTAGCCAAGCCTGTTTAAAATGCACAGTGAGCAATGAAACTGTTCTGTATGCAGTTATTCAATGTCTGAGCTTTGGTTAACAGCCCTGTTGCACATAGGACAGATCTGGATGTCAGTTGACTTCATTGTGAGGATCATCCTACTGACTTCTTTTAGCCAGGAAAGGCAGGCAATTTCCCATTGTTTGGCAGTTATAACAAAAGAATTTGCATGGTGGGTAACATTGAAAGGATTGAAGACAGCATTTTTCTGCTCACCCAAGAGGTTTCATTTTGAGGGGAAGATAAGGAGAGTAAGTTGTGTGAGAGTGCTGTGAATAGCCAGCATAATTGGGCCTACTCTAGGCATGCATCACTAAGCAGGAGAACACAGCTGGAAGAGGGAACATTTTTTTAGGTATGAGGATAATTCTGAATTGAGTTCCTTGATTGATTCTAGTGTTTGTCCCCATGTAGGGAGGTCACATTTCATTCTTTTGCATACTGTTTTTTTTTTCCATACTTGTCTTTTTGTTTTCATAATTGATTCTGTGAAAAGCCCCACCATTTTTGTCATTTCTACTTATTAAACCCCCTTATCTATTCCCTGGAAGCAAAAAAAAAAAACAAAAAAAAAACAAAAAAAAACTAAAGTTATTATTGCTTTTTATCACAACAAACAGGCTTGAAAACATTGCTGGAGTAATAAACTTTTTCAGAAATTTGACCTACATGGCTATGTTGTGCTTTACATTATATTGATCTATTGATCTCCTGAGTTTAGATGGCACCAGATGTTATTTTGAGTAACGTTTACTTTATTCCTTCCATTGATTAATCACAAAATTGATTATAATAAACCCACACATATTTATACACACACACAACAACAACAACAACATGTGGCTGTGTTGTTAAGAAGCTTGCTTCTCAACAATGTGGCCTTTGTGTCAGTCCCACCTTGCAGCACTTTGGCCAGGCTGACAAAATCCTTAGTGGATTTGGTAGATAGAAGCTGTAAAAAGCTTATCTATATATGTACATGTGTGTTTGTGTGTACCCTTGTCTTGACATCGGATAATGGCTGTAAATGAGCATCACCATCATACAAGGGCTGTTTGTTTCCAATCTTCCAACAAAACATGGCTGGCAATGGGAAATATTACATTGCTTGGAAGCAGGTGAGGATTAGCAACAGGAAGGGCATCCAGCCATTGAAGATCTACTTTAACAAATGTCATCTGACCCATGCAAACATGGAAAAGATGTTAAATGACGATATAGTTTCTCTTTCACTTGCTGAAATTGAAGGAAGGAGCAGTGCCAATGATCTTCACAGGCTCTCCAAGAGCAACAGGCTTGATGCCATTAGCGTTCCATTTAAACTATTGCAGTTAAACACCTCCAAGAAAGATATGAACAGGGAGGAGATTCCAGGGGCTGAAAGAACTAGGAATAATGGTTAGAATGAGGGCAAGGAGTTTAGGCATACCAAGTGTGATGAGAGATTAAGAAGACAATTGAGTTGGAGGTATGACTAGCCAGAGGAACAGAGGCCATCCTAATACTGATAGAAAAGACAGTGATAGGTCACAGTTTGCCTGTGGGTCAGTGGCTGAAGTATCTTTATTTGTGACAAAATACTAAATGGTAGCAGTATCCCATCCCAGATGTGGTATTCTCTCATGGAGCTCACTTGAGTTTTGTAGTTTTTAGAGGCTAAGATATTTTCTGGCCCCGAAAAGAAAAGCCAGTCTTTGGGATGTGGTGCTTGCTATGTTAAGGATGTACTTTTTCCAGAAGTGTTCCTACATTTAGAGTGACTGGAGGGCTCTAACTGAATGAGACACATGTTTGGCAAGGGATACAGTGTTGATAGGAGTGGCACTTGAAGTTTTTTTCTTTTATGCTGTTAAAAAAGAGACAAGGTTGGCATGGCTCCAATGAAGGATGCTTGCAAGGTCCTTTTATAGAATTAATGTAGGTTTGGTGTGTGGCATCTAGGCTGTATATGGATGATGCATAGTTGAGGAAAGTTAGAGAGGAATGAAGGATTGTGTCATCTGCTTAAGAGTCAGTGTGTTTTTATGTGGTGACAAATAGGTCTTTGATGTAGAAAAAAGAGAGTGGGGTATGAGCCCTAGGGTAGTACCAGAGTTGATTGAAAATGGGACAGGAAGATCTTTGTCAGCATGTGTTGCAGTAGTGCAATCTGAGAGGATGCTACTGATCCAAGAAATCAGAGAGGGAAGGAAATTTTGATAGATTTGCATGCCAGAGACATTTGAGGTCTTTGCTGATGTCCACAGCAACACCATTGCTTTCACTGAACTTCCCTAAAGCAAGGGCCTGCTGGTATACATATATAAACAAAAACTTCAAAGAGGCTGGTGTTAGTCTGCATTGACTAGACTTATGTAGTAAGATCAATGAAAAGAGTACAATAGATTTGCAACAAGGGGTGGAAAATCCAATATTTTGGACAGTGTGCTTCTTCAGTGAAAAGTTGAAAGGAGAGAAATAAATAAGACATCATAGATCTTTTTTAAACTTAGAGGATGTAAAACTCTGCTGCTTCTCATTTATTTTCTCATCTTTCAACTTTTCACTGAAGGGCACTCTCCAAAATCTTGCATTTTCCACTCTTCATGGCAAGTTCACTATTCTTTTTTTATTTATTTATTTATTTATTCATAATCCATCATGCTACAGTCCCATGACTGTATCCCTGACAGGATGACTGAACGGATGCTATGCCTTGCCAAAGGGTAACCTGTAACTATGCATAATGTTTGGGAGCAATCCAATTTTTCCATTTTTCCTTGCTGCATGTGTTGGATACGATTTCTTTATCACATCATTTCACCACTTGCTGCAGGACCTTCAGCTCCTTTGTGAAGTTCAGCTTTTGAAATAAGTCTTTACCATTTTGTTTCCATATCATCTTTAGTCTCCTTTTTCTGTAGATTCTGTCCTCACTATATCTGGCTCTAATTATATCCAGTTTTCCTCTCGGCTCCTTTGAATTCTTATTCACACACACACACTAACATTACACGTCCTCCATAGCTCGTTCACTTTATTTGTTTCTAGCCATCACAATTATTGCACATTAAGTTCCCTATCCTGTGGAGGCGCAATGGCCCAGTGGTTAGGGCAGCGGACTCGTGGTCATAGGATTGCAGTTTCGATTCCCAGACCGGGCGTTGTGAGTGTTTATTGAGCGAAAACACCTAAAAAAGCTCCACGAGGCTCCGGCAGAGGATGGTGGTGAACCCTGCTGTACTCTTTCACCACAACTTTCTCTCACTCTTTCTTCCTGTTTCTGTTGTGCCTGTATTTCAAAGGGTCAGCCTTGTCACGCTGAATATCCCCGAGAACTACGTTAAGGGTACACGTGTCTGTGGAATGCTCAGCCACTTGCACGTTCATTTCACGAGCAGGCTGTTCCGTTGATTGGATTGACTGGAACCCTCGACATCGTAAGCGACGGAGTGCCAACAGCAAGTTCCATATCCTACTATGATACAGCTTGATATTCCATACACAAGAATTATATAATCTGCCCTCACTTTGAAACAAATTCTGGTCTTACTTTGGCGTTATGCTTTTGGAACTCTCACTTCTCTTATTATTTACATTATTGAGGTAATATTTTTGTGTCATGGTAGTGTTAAGTGTAACTAAGCAAAAAAAAGAAAGTTTTCAAAAGTGCTACACAGTGTGGAATGACATTTTTCAAAGATGTGTCATCTAGAGTAGAGGGAACTCTTCAGCCTTACTGCCAGTAACAAGTAAACTCCATCAAATCTTAGCTGTAAAATAGTTGGTGAGGGGAAGGGTGTCAAGCTCTAAAAGTTTGTATGCGACACCCTGGGTCCCAACAAGTTCATGTCAGCATGAGGGAAATGAGAAGACAATAGACATAAAACAGTGGTATGTGTGTGCATTTATGTATGTGTGTATAAATAAATAAATGATTGTATTATTATATATATATGTTTTTAGAGAAAGATAGTTATGGTTGGTTCATAGGGTTACCCAGGGTTTCCGGCTCACAAAGTGCTTGGCTTTACATATGCCTCATCAGACCCTAATGGCTGGTCTGGATTTTGCATTTATAAAGCTCTCCTGCTTCTCTTTAGTATTTATTATTTACTGAGGATTTATATGCGTGTGTGTGTTTATATTTATATCTTGTACTTGTGCTATTAATAATCAGTTGTTTGACCATTTGTGATTAGTAATAGGGAAGGAAATGTAAAACTTGGTCTGCTGGGAAAACTTCCTACGTTATTATAATGCTTATAGCATGTGTGAGTGTATGTGTGCATATAAAAAAGTTACTTGGTTATTTACTGCTGAACCATTCCCAGTGCCAACAAACATCTGGTTTTACCTGTAGTGCTGCCATTGATCTGAGTTTTCTGTTAGCTAGTTTTGCGTCATATAGCCTCTGGCTTTCATCAACTTTTCTTCTTTCATTCAGTTTATTCTCTGAGAGATATTTTTAATGTTAGTAGGTGCAAAAGGTGTGTACATGTGTCCAAATCTGACTAGGATTGGTGTTTGCTATTGTTGTTGTTTTTTGTATTTATTTATCTATTTTAAAGGGCTAATGAGGAGAGGCTAAGACTGTGCTAAATATATACAAACTGTTCATTAGCCACTTAACTATTCTTATTTTGTTGTGTTACAACCATTTATTCAAAGTGGGATGGGATGGTTTTTATTGGTGAAGTTTTATTTTTTTTTTACCTTTACAGCTGGATGCCATTTTCATTACTAACCATTCAGTTGCTAGATAGGAATGGAACCTCTTAACAGTTAGACATACTGAGGCAACATAGTAAAGAGCTTTACTCAAGGTCACAATTCAGTGGTTGAAGTATGGCTTGAACTCATGGCTAACTTAACTTGAGAGCTATTGTTTTTCCTAACTTTGAAAATAATAATGGATAACAAGTTAAAAACAGTTTCATTTGAGAAAGTCTTTAATCAATATTTATAGAACTATCTAACCCTGCTAGTATGCACATCTGTACACACAATATGTTTATAAAGTGCCTATTAACATAGATGGCTTGTACTGTGGATTATGTAAAATTATGTAATTATCACGTAATTGTCATAGAAACATGTAAAAATGTTATGATTAAATAATTTCTTGCTTTATTCTCTTGTCTTGTGTTTGTGTGTGTGCATGTATATATATATATATATATATATATATATATATATATATATATATATATATGCATGCCCAGAAGAATTAGAAGTATTGGTGGTATCTTTCTGTTTACATATAGATATTAAAAAAATCTGGAATTTGTAAAGGAAGTGATAGAATACTGCTTAAATCCTTTAGCCCTTTTTTTTTGTGTGCATGTCATCGTCATTTTTGTACTGGAATCAGTTTTTGTTACTTTTAAGAAGGGAGTGTTATATATATATATATATATATATATATATATATATATATATATATATATATGCATGCCCAGAAGAATTAGAAGTATTGGTGGTATCTTTCTGTTTATATATAGATATAAAAAAATCTGGAATTTGTAAAGGAAGCGATAGAATACTGCTTAAATCCTTTAGCCCTTTTTTTTTGTGTGCATGTCATCGTTATTTTTGTACTGGAATCATTTTTTGTTACTTTTAAGAAGGGAGTGTTATATATATATATATATATATATATATATATATATATATACATGGCAGTGAAACATGGGCTGTAACTGCTGAGGACATATGTAAGCTCGCAAGGAATGAAGCCAGTATGCTCCGTTGGATGTGTAATGTCAATGTGAATACCCGTCAGAGTGTAAGTATCTTGAGAGAAAAGCTGAACATTAGAAGCATCAGTTGTGGCGTGCAAGAGAGACGATTGAGCTGGTATGGACATGTGGTGAGAATGGAGGAGGATAGCTGCGTGAAAAAGTGCCACACCCTAACAGTTGAGGGAACCCGTGGAAGAGGTAGGCCCAGGAAGACCTGGGCTGAGGTGGTGAGGCAAGACCTTCATACATTGGGCCTCACTGAGGCGATGACTACTGACCGAGACCTTTGGAAATGTGCTGTGCGTGAGAAGACCCGGCAAGCCAAGTAAGATCGTTGCCAGTGCCCTTGGACTGGTTCTTGTGCGGGTGGCACATGAGATGCACCATTTTGAGCGTGGCCGTTGCCAGTACCGCCTGACTGGCTCCTGTAGGATTTTCGAGCGAGATCGTTGCCAGTGCCCCTGGACTGGCTTGTGCGGGTGGCACATAAAAGACACCATTTCGTGCGTGGCCGTTTTCGTGCGGGTGACACGTAAAAGCACCCACTACACTCTCTGAGTGGTTGGCGTTAGGAAGGGCATCCAGCTGTAGAAACTCTGCCAAATCAGACTGGAGCCTGGTGTTGCCATCCGGTTTCACCAGTCCTCAGTCAAATCGTCCAACCCATGCTAGCATGGAAAGCGGACGTTAAACGATGATGATGATGATGATGATGATGATGATGTATATGAACTTGAGTGTGCGCACACACACACACACACACATATATATAAAAGGAGTTACTTTTCGTAATGAGATAAAAAACCAAGGTTAGGGTTATAAGTATTTTTGCCTTTCACCAAATTTGGCAAAAATACTCATAACCCTAACTCTAAAACCCTAACCCTAACCCTAACCCTAACTCCCAAACCCTAATCCTAAAACCCTAAAGCTAAAACCAGTACAAACGCACGAACGATGTCATAAATAACAGTACCGCCGATAGTTGTTGTTGGGAAACAACGGCACTAATTTTATTCAAGGGATCCCATTACACCGCCACAATGTGTTGTTTACATTCCACAGCAGTAATTGTTTTCACCTCAATAGACGTCAGTGATTTGTTGAAATTACCGAAATACGACAACTTTTAACATGAAATAACTTTGAATATAAAAATTTTTCTCTGTTCTATAACACAAAATATACAAGTATACAAAGTTTTAAAGTGTTTCGGTAGAAAACACACTAAATGAAACATAAATAAAAATTGGCGCCCACCAAATCAGAAAGATCTCAGAACAGAGCTGATCTGAGGTAAACAACAGTAACATCAATCTCATAGCATTGTGTCTTTTAAAAACACCATGAGATACTTAGATGTAACAAGTATTCTCGTGGCTATTTGAGGTCTTAGATTCACTTATAAGTATGACT
>NC_142934.1:24132559-24147559 GCF_046866305.1 Octopus bimaculoides | reverse complement strand
AAAGTCAATTTATAAAAAATTAAAATATATATATATATATATATATATATATATATACATACACAATAAATGTTTTGTTACTGAAAAATCTAACTTTAAACCAAAAATTCTATAGTGTCTGTCTGTCTGTCTGTCTCTCTGCTATTGCAACTCTATTTGCCATAATTACTAATTGCACTCTCATTTATCCTATTCTAAGAGGGTGATCAAAAGAAATGGCCCAGAATTTTTTTTTTATCGCTTATTGACAATATAACCACCACCCCCTCAAGATAGGGAAGATCAATAAAGTTGCTATTCATCTTGTAAATGTGCAAGGTTTAAAATAAGGGTGGGGAGGAAATTCTTAGGAAGTTGACACTATGGGGAGGAAGGATAATGACACACATTTAAAGAGTGGTTGTACTTTTGTAGTTTCCGACTTGTACCAGTTAAAAATAGCTGCCAGATGTCTCTGAGATGACATCCTACCATGTTAAAAAAAAATGCAAGATACATTAAAGAACTTAGTTCTAGACTACAACAAAATAGATGGCCATGGTTGTAATGCATTTCATTAGGAGTCTACTCAAATGGGACTGACTTAGGACTGAACCCAAAACCACATGGTTGAGAAGTGAACATTTTAACATACAGCTATGCCTTGCAGTGGGACTGAAACCAAAACTACTTGCTTGGGAAGTGAAACTCTTAGCCATATAGTTGTGCCTAAAAATATTACAATTGCGATTCTTCATGCAGCCATGAGACCTCAGTGTTTCCATATTCTATTCTGTATAAACTCAGACCCACTTAAATGATGATGATAATAATGATGAGAACAGCAATGATGATGAGGAGGAGGTGGAATTTGATTTCCTTTTACTAAGAGCTATCACTTTTTCAATGTTGTCTGTGTTTCTGTCTGTCTTTGCATCCCAGCTGTGATTATCCTGTCGTTTTTGGGGACATTTAGGATTACATTATACAATGTATCCATTCTGTTTTTAAGGCAGTAGGGTGTAATTTGAGAGAAATTTGACTGCTATTTCGAGCAGGCTGAATGGCTATGCAAAAACTCAATGAGAGCATTGGCTCAAGTCAACATATAGACACTCCTTGTTTGTTTGTGTATCTGTGTGTGTGTGTGTGTCTATTTGCGTTAGTGTATATAATTGTGCCTGTTTTTATGTGTGTGTGTATTGCATGCTTTAATTTGTTTATATCTATAGTACTAGTGGTAACTTGCCAAGCACTAAAGTTATCCTATAATCAGTCAGTTTTATAACTGCAGTGTAGCCACAGCTGTCTTTTCCTGTTTCTAATTTCTATGAGTTCTCTTTGTATTTTATTTTGTGCATGCATGTGTGTGTGTGTGTGCTTAAGAAAAACAGATATGAGTAAAAAGTTTTTTAAAATTTTTTTATCTGATTATTAGTGAGGAAGTAACAGAATCACTATCAGCCCATCCACATCACATCTAAGGTGATGCATGATGTGTGTATGCACATGTGTGTGTGTGTGTGAATGCACGTGTGTAGAGTGTGGGAAGTAGGATTACAGGGATTGGCAGAAGTTGGTTGAGCTAAGGACAAAATGCTTATTTATGTTGCTTTACATTCTGAGCTCAACCTTCTAGTTGGGGTTGATACAATAAAGTGCTAGTCATGTATTGGGTGTCAATATACCTGACTGTTTCCCTATGGTAGTGTGCGTGTGTACAGAAGTCACTCTTGTATCTTGTTTTGCATGTTGTGAATTAATGTCTCATTCTATACTGGCATGAGTTGCACGGTTTGACAAGATTTGATAGATCCAAAGACTGCATGATGCTCCAGTGTCTGTTTTAGTATGGTTTCTATGGCAGGATGCTCTTCCTAATGCTAACCTCTTCATAATGGACTAGCTACTCTTTTTTTTGTTTTGTTTTTGTGGCATCAGCTCTAGTAAGGTTGCCATGCAACCTGTAGAACTAAGAACCCTTTTGACTGAGTGGGGCTACAATAGAGAGGGAGGTGGTTTTATGCTAGGAGATAAAGAATCAGAGTATGAGAAAAGGGAGAACGGAACAAGTTTCTTTTTGTAGAGGAGCTACACTGCTACTTACATTATAGAAGAGAAGATAGGAATGGTTGCATTGGAGCTGGAAAGAGATAGAAATAGTGGTGATGAGGTGTCAGAGTTGGATCTCTAGGTACAGGGTGAGTAGAAGTGAATGGGGACAAGATAACAGGATGTGTAGTTGGATAGAAGTTGCCAGAATATGTGGACTAGTGAGAGATGGTTATTAGAACTAGGGAATATAATGTGAGGGTGAATATAGTGAAGAGCAAGTTTTGATGGACAATAAATAAAAGAAGTAGGAGAGAGGAAAGTGTGGGTGACATCTCTAGAAACTGGGTAAGTTTGAAATAATTCATGTCTTTAGAATTTATCAGTTACTTGTTTCTTCCTATGTTTTATGTTTGATTTACCATGTTAGCATGGATTAGATGACTACATATTATTGAGGCTATGTTTTACAGCTGGAAGCCCATCTTGTCGCTAACACATGCATACACACACACACACATGCACATATAAATATAGATGTGTGTATGTGTAAAAAAATAAAAATCCATTTGTCTTTGAAATGCAGTGCTAGAGGATAATTTATTGACAAAATGTCAACAAGCTTCACTTGTTTTGTTTTTTAAGCTCAGTGATTTCTGTGAAGACATAGAATGTGAACATTCATGCACATACACCACACAGGTTTCTATATAGTTTCTGGCTATCAGTTTTATTCACACTGACATTACATATCCAGTGGATCATATTAGCTTCGTTTATTTCGAGGTCATGCATATCTTCAGCAGTCATGGCCCATGTTTCACTGCCATGTAGCATGGCAGTTCGCACACATGCATCATACAATTTAACTTTCACTCTGAGTGAGAGGCCCTTCGTCACTAGTAGAAGTAGGAGCTTTCTGAACTTTGCCTAGGCTATTCTTATTCTAGTGGCAATGCTCTCTGAGCATCCCCCCCCCCACTACAGACTTGGTCACCTAGGTAGCGGAAGCTATCAACTACTCCTGTTTTTTCCCTTGGCATCTGATGGAATCAGTTTTCTGAGCATCTGCGGTGTTTATTGCCCCTGTGCATCTGCCACACACAAAAGCTATCTTCCCGGTTAATCTTCCTTTGATGTTGCTGCACCTCTTATGTGTCCATAGCTTACACTGGATACATCTTATGGAGTTTCTACATATAACTTTTCTGCAAACAGAACAGGGCCATCTACCTGAAGGGGTTTGTGATGTGTTTGCCTTCCTACTTACTTGGACTTTGGGTTTTGCAGCATTGACTCTAAGGCCCTTTGATTCTAAACCTTACTTCTACCCGGAATCTTCACTATACACATTGCCGACCCTTACCTGTGCATATATATATATATATCTGGTGTTGCCATCCGGTTTCACCAGTCCTCAGTCAAATCGTCCAACCCATGCTAGCATGGAAAGCGGACGTTAAATGATGATGATGATGATGATGATGATGATGATATATATATATGATGATGATATATATATATCTGTCTGTACAGGTGTGTGACTGTGTGGTACAAAGCTTACTTTCCAACCACATTGTTCTGGGTTCAGTCCAACTGTGTGGCATCTTGGGCAAGTCTCTTCTATAACCTTGTGAGCAGATTTGGTAGACAGAAACTGAAAGAAGCCTGTTGTATGCATGCGGGCATGTGTGCACACATTGTGTTGGTGTGGTTACGACCCTGTAGCATAGCAGTTCAGCAAATGAGACCAATAGAATAAGTACCACGCTTAACAAAAAATAAGTACTGGGGTTGATTAATTTTACTAAAAATCCTTCAAGGTAAT
This sequence comes from Octopus bimaculoides, assembly GCF_046866305.1. NCBI lineage: Eukaryota > Metazoa > Mollusca > Cephalopoda > Octopoda > Octopodidae > Octopus > Octopus bimaculoides. The sequence goes on along the minus strand of NC_142934.1, from coordinate 24,143,700 downwards.
GCCCCAGTATGGCCACAGTCTAATGATTGAAACAAGTAAAAGATATCTATACATACACATGTGTATATATACATATACATGTGTGTGTCTATACATAGACACACATACTGGTTTCTATCCCTCTATTATACCCTAACCTTCATCACTTAGCACAAAGTCCTCCCTCTGTACTACTCCCCCTTCATTTGAAGGGTCTTGTCTTGCAAGTCCCCTGTTGGTGCCACATAAAAAGTACCCTGTATACCCTGTAAAGTGGTTGGTGTTAAGAAGGGCATCCAGCCATAGAAATTATTCCAAAGCTGACAGGAGAGCTTGAAGAAGTCCTCTGGTTTACTAGCTCCTGCCAAACTATCCAAACTATCCAACCCCTGCCAAACTATCCAACCCATGCCGGTATGGGAAATGGATGTTAAATGATGATGTTTATTATTCACTTGCATATTTATAGGTGTTTCTGTGTGTGTTAAGAAAGCAATGAACATAAAATGAAAGACAACGCAGTCTGTGTGTATAGAGGTGCGGAAGTGTTGCACCATGGGATAATGGGTGTGTGGATTGTTCATGTCTGAGAGGAAAGTGTAGAAGTGAGGAGGTGGCAGCCAGTGTAACACACGCACACGCACACACACACACACACAGTGTACATATAAACTTTAATTATTTAAGTGTCTGTGGAGTTTAGCTCCTCTTCTTCTTCTTCTACTACTACTACTACTGCTACTGCTGCTGCTACTACTACTACTACTACTACTACTACTACTACTACTACTACTACTACTACTACTACTACTACCACAAATAATAATAATAATAATAGATATGTGAGTTCAAATGTGTTTGTTAAACAGCTAGCCCCAATGTCTTAGACTACCTGGCAAAAATTTAATTACGTGTTTGGTGTTAAGACTTGCACCTACTTGTTTTTGTATTTCACATGTAAATACTGCTTTAAGCTGCACATGGTCCCTGCTCCCTTGAACAAAAGACCTGCGTCATTACAATTTACCTGCTGTTTGTGTGTGTGTATGTGTGTGTAATATCATTTCTTAGGAATGTATTTCTGGAAAGATTGCTTGCTTGTGTCTGCTTACACATAATACATGTGTTTACATATATGCATGTGTGTGTTTGTGTATGTTTATGTATGTGCATGCATGTTTGTGTATATTTGTGGATACCAGTGTGTTCATGTGTTTTTGATATTGCTGTTGAAATTTCAGTGCAGCTGACTGAATTATGTGGTGACAGACAGGAGGGAGTATTATGGTGGTGGTAGTGTCATACATAAACAGCTGATCAGGCTTATTTCTATTTAAACTGAGTAAAGAACCATCTGTGCGATAAAAGAAAAAAAAAAAAACTGAGGTCATTAGTCATCCTATAATCAATGATTAATGACCTACTTTTTTTTTTAGATTTCTATCTCTCAGTACAGAGATTAGAAATTGTAAAAATATGGATATTGTTTCTTTTCCTTTGGATTAAGAAATGAATTAACTCTTTCATGGCAGGATTTCTATATCTTGGGTGCAGGGGTGGTTAAGAAATGTAGCTTTGCAACTACACATTTTGCAGTGCCTTGAGCAAGTGTTTTCCACTGCAGTCTCTCTGGTCAGTGGTCAACATTTGGTGGGAGGTAATAGTGGATGACCATTGCAGGGGGAGAGAGGGAGCTTTCCTGGTTTTGCTGACTTAACTCTTTAAGCATTCAGATTACTCTTTCAAATGTAATGATTATTTATTCACATTATTGTGAATTAATCATGTACTGTCTTGTGGTTTTGAGATTTTGGTGATGTGACTTTATTTTTAGGATTCTTTGCATGCAGTTAGACTTGGAATGTTTGTGAGGAACCCATTGACCCAATCTGCTGACTTCTCTGATAGTATGCAGGTGTCGATGAATGATTAAATGACCAGATCCAAGCTTCCCTGTTAGTTCCTCAACAGTTATGATGGGATTTTGTTCCATCAAGGTTTGCAGGGCATCCTCATGAAGCTCTACAGATCTTCCAGGATGAGGCTCGTCTTCTAGGCTATAGTTTCCAGCTTGGAATTTCAGGAACCACCGTTGATACTGGGTTATTCTTATTGTCCGATCCCCCGTATACTGCATTAATATTCCTTGCACTTTCCATTGTGTTGTTCCCTTCATTGAATTCATAAAGCAAAATATTCTGAATATGCTCCTTTGAAAAAATAACAGTTAAAATTGAACTGCACTCTTCAAAACTTGCACTAAGAATAAATACATGGTAAAATTACTACCTGCTTTTATAGGGAGTCGATGCAGGTAGTTTATCCCATCTCCCTCCGACTTTTAGTTCATACAATTGAAAAAAACTGCATTATTTATGGGATGACCCAATATATATATATATATATATATATATATATATATATATATATATATATATATATATATATATATATATATATATATATATATATATATATATAGGTTATGAGAGGTAATGGTGTCAAGAAGACCCAAAGGTGTCAGGTAATGCTGAGTAAGCGCTATGGACAGAATATTGTTAAGATCCATGCGAATGAGGAGTCCAACGTACGTCATGTATTAGCATGTGTATATATAAAAAAATGAACAGAATGAGATAAAAATCCAAGGCTTGGATTTTTATCTCATTCTGTTAATTTCATATATATATATATATATATATGTGGAGGTGCAATGGCCCAGTGGTTAGGGCAGCGGACTCGTGGTCATAGGATCGTGGTTTCGATTCCCAGACCGGGCGTTGTGAGTGTTTATTGAGCGAAAACACCTAAAGCTCCATGAGGCTCCGGCAGGGGATGGTGGCGAACCCTGCTGTACTCTTCCACGACAACTTTCTCTCACTCTTACTTCCTGTTTCTGTTGTGCCTGTAATTCAAAGGGTCAGCCTTGTCACACTGTGTCACGCTGAATATCCCCGAGAACTACGTTAAGGGTACACGTGTCTGTGGAGTGCTCAGCCACTTGCACGCTAATTTCACGAGCAGGCTGTTCCGTTGATCGGATCAACTGGAACCCTCGACGTCGTAAGTGACGGAGTGCCAACAACAACAACATATATATATATATATATATATATATATATATATATATATATATGAAATTACACAGGATGAATGTGTATAAATTCACTTTTGTGCATATATGGCTGTGCGTATATATGTTCACAATGTGAATGTCTATACACTTTTGTGCATGCACTGGTGTGTATGTACATAATGTGTATACACTCACTTTTGTGCTTACACGGATGTGTTTATATATGTACAAAATGTGTATGGACTTTTTTGTACATGCATTGATGTGTGTATACTTTAATGTAAAGTGTATACAATGTGAATATGTGTCTACTCTGTTGTGCATGGTGTGTGTGAGTGCATGTACACAATTTGAATGTACATTCAGTTACTTGTGTGTATATATGTGTGTGTGTGTACACAGTGAGTGTATGCTCCAATTGTTCAAGTGCTTATGAAGTTAAGTTGCTGCACTGCTGCTGCTGTTATTATCTCCTCCTCCTCCTCCTCCTCCAAATGCAATTGGTAAACCTCTAGCCACAAGGTCACCCAATATGCTTAATCTGTGCTAAACTGGATGACTTTATCCATCACCCAGTTTAACATTGTCACATGACTCTTAGATACCTTTAATAGAGTGCAAACACTTGCAAGCATTTGGGCCCAGTTTGGACTCTGAGAATAGCTCTTTCTTTTGCTTCACCAGCTGTGGAAACCCCAAGAAAGACTATGGGGTACTTCCTTTCTTCCTTTGAATAAATCATTAAAAAGAAATAGTATTGAATGAGCAAGCGGTTGTTTTGATGATTGTGTGTGTGTGTGTGTGTGTGTGTGTGTGTGTGTGCATATATATATATATATATATATATATATAATCCATCATCATCATCATCCAGTGTTTTAAATTCAGGTTTTGTCCCCATTAATGGGGGTGGCTGGATCTACCTCAATGCTGTAGAAACTGCTCTCACTCCATCTCGCCATCTTGGTGATTTTGGGCACCTTCCTTTTTCAAACCAATCCTCCCAATCTCTTCCTCCATCTGTCCCAAAGTGTACTTCACTCTTGCACTCTACTTACCTCAAACGCAATCACCCATACACACACACACACACACACACACACACACACACACACATATGGTTTGCTTTCATGGCATGCATTGGTGATTTGTTAGTCATATATATATTAATGTACAGAATGCTTTTGTGACAGCTGTGCTTTATGGTTGAGTGAATAAGACTTAAAGATTGTGAGTTCATATCCTGCTGTAGCTATGTTGATGTGTCTCTGGGCAAGGCATTTAATTCTACATTTTCTCTATCTTTCATAGAATAACACCTGTAAAACATTAAGAAAACAGTTTTCTGGTTTGTGGGAAGTGCTAACTCGACATTTTATACATTTTATAACCGTGTCCACAAAGATAATCTGTTCCTTTTTTTTTTTAAATAAGAAGAATCAGAAGAAAGATTGTATCTCTATGAACTGACATTTTTAGGAGTCTTTATGACTCTTTGTGTCTGCTATATTTCTCTCTCTGAGGAAACAAAATTATAATTGTTGTTAACATTCTTATTTAGTAGACTTATAATAACAGGCTATATAAGTTGGGGCACATTCAAAGACAGTTGTGATTATCGTGTCTTCAAACATATTCTTCTGAATCTGAAACCATGTGGTTGTAAGGCAAACTTTCTTGACCACTCAGCCATGCCTGAAATATCTCTGTTGAACTGAATTAAGATGTGGTTCTTCATGGAATACAGCATTAACATTGGATTGACTTAAAGGAGTTAAGTTTGAGCCAGAAGTAAACTATTGACTATAGCTGAACAAAGTTGGGATTAAAAGATATAGAAACACATTGAAATGAGTTGAAAGCTGACCCACAATTTAGTAATTTTTCTTCCTTAGCTAAGATATTAGTTACTATTGATATTTAGTGATATGTTTTCTTTTGGAAGTTTAGGTGCATAGACTTTTGTTGGTTTCCACACTGTTCAGAAAGGGGTGTGTTGCTTTTATTGTTATTGTGACTCTGTTTCATATACACTTCCACCTGCTACATTGTAAGCATATATTTGTGTACACACACACACACACACACACACGCTGTTGGTTATTACTCAAAAATGAATAAGATTATCCTCAGTGAATGTCAGTCAGTAGGTGCTGTCAATGCATAAGTATTAATGAGGGTAATTTTAATTTGGAAGCCTCAGTCACACTTTCTGTACGGGTTTGTATGTTAGCACATACCCAAATGGTATGAAAAGATTGCATTACCACTCAGAACACTGCTTGCTTCTTGTAAACTCTCACGTTTTGATCAATCAAACATGTAACATATAAGATGATCTGAGAGTAAAGCCCCCAATGGCAAATGTTTTAATTGTATCATATGATGCATGCACGCACGCACGCACGCACGCACACACACACACACACCTCATAAAAACCCATGTAATTTGCACACCTATGTAATTTATGCAGGTGATTTTCAGGATGAAAATTGTTTAAAAAAAGCTTCATGTAAAATTTACACCCAAAAGTTTTCAGAATTGCCGATATGGTCAAAAGGAAAAGGTTTTCAATTTAGTTGTATTTAGCATAATTTCACTTACTTATGATTAGCTTTTATTAAATTTTCATTAAATAAAAATAATTTCTGTTTAACAGGTATCACATTAAAGGCAGAGGTAAAGATTATGCATACCACCTGTCTTTAGCTTAACCCTAACCACCAGGTGTTCATATTCTTTACCTCCGCTCACATTAAAAGCTTTTAAATTACAAAGTGTTTCTGTTGTTTATAATAAACTTGATTTTACATTTCTTGCCCACAAGAGATTATTGTCCGACCTTTAGCATATTGCTGTATATCTTCTCAAATCAGGATCACAGGAAAATTTGTTGATAGGAATTATCAACAAAAACAAAGCTAGTAAACATGCACAGCTGTTGCAAATTAAGTTCAATTACCGATAAACATCAGTTGGATTACACTTTACTCAACTGAGTAAAATATGGCCTGGTTGCATCAATGTGTGTGTGTGTGTGTGATAGTATTTAGAAAGGTTTAACATTCAAAACTGCTATCCTAGTTTTTATATAAGACAGACACTTGTATAGCAAGCTTATTTGGACCTTTAAAAAAAAAATGGTTGTTTTTATTAAAACGAATATAAAATAAAATGTGTGGCTCCATAGAAAGAAGTTTAATTCCTAACCACATGGTTCTGGGTTCAGTCCCATTTTGTGGCATCTTGGGCAAGTGTCTTCTATAAAAGCTTCAGACTGACCAAAGCCTTCTGAGTCGATTTAGAAGATGGAAACTGAAAAGAGCCTGTCATATACGTTGATATATATGTGTGCTTGTCCCCCACCACTGCTTGGCAACCAGTGTTGGTTATGTCCCTGTAACTTAGCAGTTTGACAACAGTGATCTATTAAATAAGTGCCTGACTTAAGTATATGTGTTGGAGTCAATTTGTTCAACAAAACTGCTCAAAGTGTTACCTCAGCATGACTGCTATCCAATGACTGAAACAAGTAAAAGACCAAAAAATGAATTGGGATGAAATAGTCGACTTAGTAGAGTATGAGTATTCAAAAAAAAAAAAAGAAGATATCTCAACAATGGTGCAGATGTGGCTGTGTGTGCTTACCAACCACATGGTTCTGGGTTCAATCTCACTGTGTGGCACTTTGGCCAATCTTGAGTGGATTTGGTAGACAGAAACTGAAAGAAGCTTGTCATGTATATATATGTATATATTTATGTCTGTGTGTCTCTGTCCCCTCATCATTGCTTGACAACCAGTGTTGGTGTGTTTACATCCTCATAACTTAGCAGTTCAGCAAAATAGACTGATAGAATAAGTACTCGGCTTACAAAGAATAAGTCCTGAGGTTGATTTCTTCAACTAAAAAAAACCTTTATGGTGGTGCTCCAGCATGGCCACAGTCAAATGACTGAAACAAGTAAAAGAATAAAAGAATAAAAACTTCCATTAAGATTTTAAAAGACTTCTTTGTACAACTTACATAGTTAAGAACCCACCCCTATGTTTCCACAAAAAAAATCCCTAAAACACTGATAGATGTCCTAGAATTTATTAAAATAAACCAGAAGGGTAACGACATAAATAGATTTATGCAAGGTAGATATTCCAGGTAACTTAACAGGAGTCAGGTGGGTAGTGGTGGTGGTGGTAGGTTCTGGTCATGTATTTTTGGAGGTGTTGATGTTCAATTCAGCTCAGATACACTCTTGGATACACACACACACATTGGTGGAGCTAATGGTGGTGGTGGCGGTGGTGATCATGACAATAGTCGTGATAGTGGTGGTAATATTAATAATGGTGGTGAAGTTTACAACAAGCTGTTGGGTACGTGCCAAGTGGTAACAACTGAATAAAAGTTCCATCCTAGTGCAGACATGTTCTGCTCCCTGAATCCCAGCAGACATGTTGTGCCAAGTAGGATTCACTAGCAGTTCCTTTTACAGACTCCTCATTCTTCCCCCTCCTCCTCTCTGTCTCTCTGTGTGTGTGTCTCTCTCTCTGTCTCTCTCTCTCTCTGTCTCTCCCTCTGTGTCTCTCCCTCTGTGTCTCTCTCTTTGTGTCTCTCTCTCTTTGTGTCTCTCTCTCTGTATCTCTCTCTCTGTGTCTCTCTCTCTCTGTGTCTCTCTCTGTGTCTCTCTCTGTGTGTGTGTCTCTCTCTCTGTCTCTTTCTCTGTGTCTCTCTCTCTCTGTGTCTCTCTCTGTGTGTATATGTTTGTGTGTATATGTGTGAATTTGTGTCTTTGTGTGTGTTTTTAAGTTTTTGTATATGTGTAAATTTGTTTATAGTTGTGTAGGTTTGTATGTGTGTGTGTGTGTGTGTGTGTGTGTGTGTGTGTGTGTGTGTGTGTGAAGGTATGGATGGGTATGTTTTTAATTTCGTACATGTGTTTTCAAGTTTGCATATGTAAATTTCTGTTTGTAAGTTTTCATAAGAAAGTAAACTTATGTGTAAGTGTTTACATGTATCAGTATTTTTGCATATGAGTGTGTGTGTGTGTAAGATGAGTGTGTGTGTGTGTAAGATGAGTGTGTGTGTGTGTGTAAGATGAGTGTGTCTGAGCTGAACTGAGTAGTTGCACACTTTTTCAGTCAACATCCTCCTCTTTAGTAATGGTGACCTTTCAATAGCTTCCTGCTGGTAATGAAATCTAATAACTGTGGTGGTGTTATACCAATTTCGCACTAGGTTTCTTCACTGTCAGTCTGTCTGTCCTCCTCTCCACTTGTCCTCAATAAATTCAATTTTCAAAGGAAACAGGTAATTTTGAAATATTCTTCAGTTCTACTTGATAAACACTGTAGCATTTTTATGTTGTGTGTGTGTGTGTGTGTACGTGTACACATCATTGTGTCTGCACGTTTTATGTGTATACATATCTGTTGTGATATTGTATGTGTACATGTGTGCGGGTGTTCATGTGTATACAAGTGTGTGTGTGTGTGTGTGTGTGTGTGTGTGTATATAAACATCTGCGTCTGTATGTATCTTTTCATGTGTGTGCACATGTCTGTGATGATACTGTATATTATCTGTATGTACAAGTATGTGCCTGTGTGAGTGAGAGAGAAAGCTTGACTGAATATATAGTGTGAACATTGTGTTAAAGGAAAGTATGCCACTAGGGTAGTAAGGTGGGCTCACAGGAATGGGTAGGCTTCTATTAAAGGAAATTCCTATTAGCTTGAAGTTGTAATATATTTAGCTATAGCTATAGAGTATTTTGTACAACAGTGTGTGCATATAGTCATATTTAATGTGTTAGTATATACTCAAAAATGGCAAGCCCTTTTGCTGCTGAGATAGTCTCAGGAGAAATTTCTCCTTATAGATAATACGTGAAAGTGCATTGGGCTATGAATGACACCACTGGACCACAGGACACACATTTCAGCATTGTTACATGTTGGCAGCTATAAATACTGATTCCATCCTTCACAGCCCTATATAAACGAGAATACTTATATATCAGAACAGCAAATAATATATTTGCTGATGTGTGTAAAGCTTGGTTCAGCTGGAATAAGCTCAAATCACATGAAGCAACATTGAATAATATATGTATATGCATGTACAGTCATAGCCCAGTGTGTTTTCACATATATTGTCTATAAGGAAGAATTTCTCCTGAGAATGTTACTGCGGTGAAAGGTCTTTCCACGTACAAGTACACAAAACTATGTTAAATATGACTATATACATATATTTTATTCAATGCTGCTTTGTGTGACTTGTGGGGTATGTATGTATAAAGGCAAAGAGAATTTTGTATAACAATGTCATCATTGGTCATTTAATGGCCATTTTCCATGCTCGCTTGGATTGGACAGTTCAACATGAACCGATGAGTTAGAGGACTGTGCCGAACTCCAATGTCATTTTTAGCATGATTTCTACTGGTGGATGCTCTTGCTTATGCCCATAGCCTTTGCACACTCTCCAAGATTGATGTCATTAACATTGTGTTTAAACTGTTACAAGTCAACAGTTACAGGAAAAACCTAAGTGGAAAGGAATTCCAGAGGAATGACACTATGAGAGGCAAGGATTAGATGTGGTTAGTGCAGAACTTGTAGATAAAAGAGGTGAGATAAGTGAATTGGAAATTGAGATAGTGTGACACCAGTGAGTTCCAAGAAGTACCAGCCACTATTGAAGCAGTAGAAAAGACAAAAAAAAAAAAAAGAAATAAGAAAAAGAAACAGCATATCTATGAACCAGAGGCTGGAGTATTTTTGTGTGTAACTTCATGCCAAGTAGCCTTTGTTTGGATGCAGTCTGGGATGTTTGTGTATATTACAACACTGTCCCTGATATAGAAGTAGTATTTCATTGTGGGTTTCACTTGAGATTTCTGGAGGGATAGTGTAGTCGATGGGACCAGAAACGTTTTCTGGCTCTAAAATGAAAGACTTGTCTGTGATGCAGCTTCTGCTATGATGAGGTTGTGCATTTTCCAGATACTCAGTGATAATGACTCCTGGTTTTTTGAAAGATCAGGAGGGTTCTAAGTGAGTATTGTTCATATTTGACTAGTGGGTGGTGATGTGTGATACTGTTTTCTTATGTAGAGTGATTTTATTGTTGTTGAAGGATACAAAATTGACACGACTTCATTAGAGAATGTTGTCAAGGTTTCCGTTCACGGAGTCAGTACAGATTTGGCGTGAGGTGTTTACGTTGCATATGGATGAAACTTGGATGCAGAAAGCTTGCAAAGAGTGAAGGATAATATAATCTACATAGAAATCGGCTCTGGAAATGATGGCAAATAAGCTATTTATGTATAGGTTAAAGAGCATGAAGGTCAAAAGAAAACCTTCAGGAATCATGACAGTTTAGAGTGTGGGTTGTAGCTGACAGGAAGCCACCAATCTAAGAGATAAAATTTGAACTGAGCCTATAATGCAGGTACTTTTGACAGGAAATTTGTGTGCCAGACTTCATTGAAAGCTTTGATGTTGAGGGTGGCAGCACTGCTTTTACCAAGTTTCTTGGGAGAAAGAGTCCAGTGGTAAGGGACAGAGGCATTAATCTTCAGTCAATTTTGACTTTATGAAAGGCCTTCTAGTTGTTATTAAGGAGGGTAGGAGAGAACAAAAGTTTGAGAGAAGGTTGTTGATGGCCGTTTTCATCACCTTTGAAATATTGGAAGTGAGATAGAATGATAGTTGGTAAGGTTTGAGGGATTTCCTTTTTTGGAAAGAGGATGGTCTCAAATGTGTTTTCAGGGGTCAGAATATAATGTATCTCTGCAAAGAGAAAAATTGGAAAGTTTGGCGAAGATAGGTGCTAGCTTTGTTACTTGAAATAGTCCTGTCTCATTGTAGTTCTGTGTTGGGTTACATATAGGTGTTGTCATCTCCCTTACATATAGACTGCTAAAAATTCAAGTGACATAGATAATTTAGAGATTGTATTTTGAGTAAACCCACAGACAGGGTGAGTATTATTACACTTAGTTTTTACACCTCTTTTGGTTTTGTATCATCTGGTTGTTTATGTAAACGTGAGTTTATATATATCATGGTAGCCAA